>NC_079450.1:34170715-34245715 GCF_903798145.1 Danio aesculapii | reverse complement strand
AATAAATAATAACAATAATAATAATAATAATTCGCTGTTTACATGGCAGACTCTTGATCAGAGTACTGTCTTAATCATATTAAAATCGAAGTATTGGTGTCCAAGTTTGACGCGTTTCCACCCTTTACACACAACTTTTGTAAAGCATTTGCTTCATGTTAATGTGTTAGAATCCTTGCTTGTAAAATATAGCCATACTTTAGAATGCATAGTTTAAGCTAATTTGATGACCATGATCATGCGTGTTGATGAATCTGAATCACTCACCGGATGCGCTATACTGCGTGCATTGCCTACATGCGTGCATTCCCTAAAGCAACAAGAACAAACGGCTGACATCACCAGCGGTGTCCGTATCCCTCAAAGCTGTTTAGAATTAAATGTTTAGAGATGGTGTGACGCAATGCAAATCTATGCGTGCCTTTGATGTACCCCTTGACGCTTTTTTGCATCCTTGTCGCAGCACCAGTGGCACCGAAATTAGGCACCGAAATTCATATGCTGATTCTGTCCGGTTCATGTCGGTTACAAAGGTACCGGTATCATGGCATCGGGTTTCAGTACCCAACCCTACTACAGAAGTCTGTTGCAGATGGCTGCTGCTTTTCAACATTCTTCACAATATCTTGTTTTGTGTTCAACAGAAGAAAGAAACTCAGGTTTAGAACAAGTGGAAGGCAAATGATGAAAGACTCTTTAATTTTTGAGTGAACTTTTCTTTTATCCTCCTAACATACTTTCTTCACTCAAAATCCTGAACTGTCTTCTGGCTCAGCATCAATACACACTTAGATCACTCAGAGAAGAAAGAGCAGCACTGAGTGTCTCTGCATTCATCTGCTGATATCACATAGGTGACGAGACACTGATGACAGGCGGCCGAGACCACAATCACTTAAACACAAGAGAGAAATGAACCTGAAATGAGATATTCCAGTGAAGTGTGGCTACTGTCACCTCACTGAGACCTCATTGTGACATAGATGAGATTGCGAAACTGAGACTGCACTGAGACATTTCAGATTCACCCTTGAATCTTCACCACGAGCTCAGAGCCATGGGATCAGGCTCACAGATGCCTTCAAATTTAAGTCTAGTCCACTTTCAAAACTCTCTCTCAGAAAGTCATTTCAATTTATTGCCATATCAGCTTCTCTGGCTATTTCATTAATATTTACAACATTTTATAAATATAATTTTTCATAAAAAATTTTTTTAGTATTTCAGACAGGAAGCGAAGTGAAAGAGAGGGAGAGAGAGGGGGAGATAGGGATGGGAAATGTCCTCGAGCTGGGATTCGAACTCGGGACACCCTGAAGTGCTACTGCACCATATGTCAGCGTGCTAACCACTAGACTATTTCGTCGAGTAGAACAGTTTTTTTAAGGTTTACTTTTGATTTAAAAAAAATTGTATTTTATAAAACTTAAATATAGTAATTATTTAGTATTTTTGAAGAATTCACATTCAAAAATATATGTCTCTCCAGATAAAAATCCTTGCCTGATAACATTAGAAATAGGCCATTCCAAAGGCATGTTTAACAGTTTGGTTTCTGTTACAATTTTGACATTTTGGAGAAACTTTTCCTTTTAGTAAATGTCCATAAGTAAGTCAAATGTCTTTCTGAAGAATAAGACACTTGCATTAAAGTGAAAGACACTGTCAAACTGCTTTCATTTCAAATGATCAGCGTTGGTTCAGACCCAGATTCAGAAATTGCAAGAACAAAAGTACAAGCATTCCTCCAAGTTAACCAAATTTGTTTCTATGTAATGTTGTTTACTCGTTGGTAATTTCATCTGTGCGTCTGCTTTCAAACTGAGAACAGCATTGTTTTTCCCCCCTACTTTTTACAGTGAACATCAGTCAGTTCTCCACAGAAGAGCTGATTTTGAAAGATATTTAATCAAAATGTTGAAGTCTAACTTACAGTGTGCTCCAACTTTGGTGATCAACAGTGTATGATGCATTTGTTGCCATCATTGCACAACATTTCAACTTATTTAAAGGATTAGTTCGCCCAAAAATGATAATTCTGTTATTAATTACTCACCTTCATGTTGCTCAAATGCTCTGAGATCTTTGTTCATTATCTTTACACAAATTACCATATTATAGACGAAACCTGAGAGCTCTCAGACTCTCCATATATATAGTGTATATATAAATATAACAGATCAGAGATGTTTAAAGTCCAGGAAAGAAAACAAAGCCATTGTCAAAACAACCCACGTCACTTCAGTGGTTCAACCAAAGACTATAGAATACACAAGACATTTCACTTGTATAATTTTGAATGGGGAAAAGTGTAACTGTCAATATGGCAAATGAAGCCCCACCTTCTAGTACAAGAGCCAATCAGCGATCGCTATATGGTGAATAAAGCCCGCTTTCTAGTACAGGAGCCAATCAGCGATCGCTATATGGTGAATAAAGCCCGCTTTCTAGTACAGGAGCCAATCAGCGATCGCTATATGGTGAATAAAGCCCGCTTTCTAGTACAGGAGCCAATCAGCAATCGCTATATGGTGAATAAAGCCCGCTTTCTAGTACAGGAGCCAATCAGCGATCGCTATATAGTGAATAAAGCCCGCTTTCTAGTACAGGAGCCAATCAGCAATCGCTATATAGTGAATAAAGCCCGTTTTCTAGTACAGTAGCCAATCAGCGATCGCTATAGATTGACAATTCTCTGGGGGAGGGGCTCGGACTAGACACGAGCATCTGCAGATTTTGTTTGATACAAACATTTAGAAATTAAACTAAATAGACAGTTGTTGTTTAGTTTTATTGGTTATTCGTAATATGGAATTTAATCGTAAGCTTGGCAAGTAGGAGAATTTGATGTTTCCCCAAACAGAATGCCTGAGCATACTGCCCGACAGGCTTTTCAAAGATGACCGGCGAGTGAAATGGCTCGTCTTAAAAGGGACTTTGGTTCAACTCATCATATGAAGATGTTCAAAAATGTTCTTGGAGATTCTTATGATTACAGTTGAACCACTGAAGTCAAATGGGATGTTTTGACAACCTCTTGTAATCATTGCTGTCTGTGTGTCAGAGAGGATTTAAGATCCAAAGTATCTTAATTTGCATTCCAATGATGAACGAAGGTCCCACAAAGTTTGAACAATATGAGGGTGGAGCATTTTTGGAGAATAAATCCTTTAATAATTATGTTTGACACCTTTATCAATGACACCATGACAGATGTACATTCTAAAGAGATGACAGACGGAGAGACAGGACAATACTGTATATCCAAAAGAGATGAAAGACTTATGAAGCTTGATTTATACCTTCTCCTCCTGACTCCACAGATTGAGCCTCCTCTGGCTGCACCGTAAAAGTGATTAGTTACTTCACTTTTAAAAAGCGAGTAAACCCATTGCCTTAAAAGCAACAAGTTTATGATTATGCACATCATTTGTTTACCTAAAAAAGAGAGTAAACTTGTTGCCTTATAATTATTAAGTAAAGTCAACTAATTGCTTTTTACAGTGAGTGTACGCAATGGCCAGGAGTTGTAGAGGCTTTCATGTTAGGTGCACCATTATTTGTAACTGTCATGACCAGGGGTGCCTAAACTTTTTCTTATGAAGGGCCAAAAACCAAACTTGGTTGAGGGTGGTGGGCCGAAGTTAAATAAACCAAACTATTACATTAAAATTGCCATGGTAATTCCCTAATTTATTATTAAAATATATTGATAAATCATATATACACATACATATATATATATATATATGTTTTGTGTCCAGTTGGATAAAGGAGTGATTTAGTGCGTGCTTCATGCAAAACATTACATATAAAAAAAAATGAATACAGAATGGATTTTAAAATCTTTGGACAACCTGTGCACAGAATATGCATCGTTTATCCTCAAAGCTTCAAAAATAAAAACTAAAAGTACTTCACATCAAGCAATTGTTTTGGATTTTTAAAGATGGGTCACATGCACATTTATCCAGCCCATTTAACTAGCAGAAATGAGGTCTCGCATGCTTAAAGCGAACTTCTGCCAACATTATGATGGATCTCAAATTTGCTGCATGCACCCAAGTGAACTTGTGGCCGCTTTGAGTATAAAAAAAGACTATAGAATACTCAAGACGCGTCACTCGTATAGTTTTGAATAGGGAAAAGTGTAACAGTCAATATGGTGAATGAAGCCCCGCCTACTAATACAGGAGCCAATGATCAATCACTATAGACTGACGTTTCTCTGGGGGAGAAGCTCGGATCAGACGTGTGCTTTTACAACAGTTTGGTGGTCAACAAACACACTGGAATCTCAGGGAATACTTGCTTCACAGACATAAGAAATATATCCACATAAAGCTTGAAATCTCTACCTTTAAATGAACCAACTACACTTGAAAACAAGTTTTTTTGGTTATGTAATCTGTATGAAATGAACACGAGGTACAGTCTGTCCTATCAAGCACACGTCACATGTCAGCAAATGCTCAAACGCCCACAAAGAAGACCAGCGTGATCTGATGAAGCATTATTCAGAGGATGATCATGTGTAACATGGCCATAAATGAGGTTGGTGTCGTGATCTCGTTTTTTTTTGAGTGCGCATGAACATTAGCTCGGGCAATTAGAAAAAAAAATTCGATTTTATTTGATTCGGATGTTTAGAAACAAAACTTATGAGACGGCTGTTGTTTAATTTTATTGATGATTCAAAATATGTACACAGTTTTGGAGAATTTGATGTTTCCCCATTCAGACAGAATACCTGAGGATACTGCCCGAGAGGCATTTTAAACGTGAAGTGACTTGCCTTAAATGGACTTTGGTATAAATCAGCTTTGACTTTACTGCAATGTTCATCATTTAATTGATTAATGTCATTTACGTTGATTCACTACATTGTAGCTCTTTCATGTCAAGGCTTTTACTTCAAATACAACTTATGATTCACCTCATAGCTGACTGGTTTGGCTCTTGGCTTATCACTTATTAACAAAGACTTTTAAAGATGAAAAGGAGAAATACCTTTGGAACAAAGGACAGAAACATGAACCTCATGGTAAAGTGTTAGAATGTATTTTTTATATAAACTAAACATATTATACTGAAGAGCACTCTTAGTACTGTATATTACTTGAAGAATCCCTTGTGGCTGATGTCAAATATATATTTTAATCTAAAAATTGGGAATAACCAACAGCTTTATCAAACCAGTTGTTAGTTTCAGATTCCCCTTTGGGGGAAGCATCTCTCCATCATACTGTCCCACAGCTGTTTTTCTGTGAGAACCCTCTTGAATATCTAAACGTCACATACACACACCCCTAAAGCGCCGTCTATCCACCATAAATCCCCATCTTCATCACCTCTCAGCACGCCATCATTCCTCTAACCCTCCACCCTTTTTACCCTTCAATTCTTTCTCAGTGTAAGGCTGTATCCCCCTTTCCCTCGCCCCATTTTTCCTTCAAGCTCCTCTTCTCTCAGTTCAAAATCCCCCTGCTGTCTTACACAGAATGTGGACTTAATAACAACCACATGATCTGTGTGTTGCCAAAAGACAGAAACACACACACACACACACACACATACACACACACACACACACACCCACAAGCGTCAGATGAAATGGTGATGCTAACCTCAGAGCTTATTTGTGTATTGTTTTTGTGTCTGCTATTGTGTTTGGTGTGAATATGTGTGTGTCATCTGCTACCGTGTGTTTGTGTGTGTGTGGTTTTGGCCTGTACTCAGCAGCATGTGAGTCTCAGTCCAGACAGACAGTGCTGTAATGTCATTACCTAATGCTCTATATCAGGATACGCTCCATTACTGACATCTCATGTAACCTAATCACGTCCTCTCCGGAGCCTCACAGAGCCCACCAACACAAACAACCCACCACAAACACAGAGCCTGAGTGAAAATACTGTATTGTGGGTGCAGTACGCAGATGATGTGTGAAATGAAAGCATGTGTTTGAGCTTACCTGCCGTGTTTGGCTTCGGTTGAGTCGGACCAGGCGCTGGATGCAGTGATGTCAGAGTCGGGTATGGTGCCGTCCTCCATCCCCAGAGCATAGCGGCACTTAGCTGTGGGTTACACAAGAAACACATCAGACAGGCTCTGACAACTTCTGCCAAAACCAACTAATGAGAGAAAAGCCATAATGAAAAATCAGGATTGTGGCTGAACACTTATTGACCAGTGTGGTTAGCGGCTTTGTTAATTAAAATAAATGTGCAAATCAAACCCAAGTCCACCTGAAAAGGGTGGTCTGATGCTGATATGCAGTGAAATGCTTATATCAATAGGATATGCGAATATCAACAAGAATCTAAATTATAGAGTACACTCACTGGACATTTTATTAGGTACACCTGTCCAACAGCATGTTCCCGCAAATTTCTAACCAGCTAATGACATGGCTGCAAATGTTCAAGAAATGTTCAAGATGACCTGCTGCAGTTCAAACCGAGCATCGGAATGGAGAAGAAAGGTGATTCTCTACGGTTTACTGACAATGGTAAGGAAAAGAGAAAATATCCAGTGAGTGGCAGTTATGTGGGCGCAAATGCATTGTTGATGCCAGAGGTCAGAGGAGAATGGCCAGACTAGTTTGAGCTGATAGAAAGGCAACAGTAACTCAAATAACCACTCGCTATAACAGAGGTATGCAAAAGAGCATCTCTAAATGCACAACTCCAACCTTGAGGCGGATGAGCTACAGCAGCAGAAGACCACACCGGGTGCCACTCCTGTCAGCTAAGAACAGGAAACGGAGGCTACAATTCACACAGGCTCACCCAAATTGGACAATAAAAGATTGGAAAAACGTTCCAACATCCTGCGTTGTATCAACAGTTCAGGCTGGTGGTTTTATGGTGTGGGGGATATATTCTTGGCTCACATTGGGCCCATTATCACCAATTGAGCAACTTGTCAACGTTACAGCCTACCAGACTATTGTTGCTGACCATGTCCATCCCTTTATGACCACAGTGTACTCATCTTCTAATGGCTACTTCCAGCAAGATAAAGCGCCATGTCATAAAGTGCAAATCATCTCAGACTGGATTCTTGAACATGACAATGAGTTCACTGGGTATATGTATATATATATAATATATATATATATATATATATATATATATATATATATATATATATATATATATATATATATATATATATATATATATATATATATATATAATATAAATATATATAAATATATATATATATATATATATATATATATATATATATATATATATATATATATATATATATATATATATATATATATATATATATATATATATATAGCTATGCAATCAAACTTATAAAAAAACAAACTTTCTTATAAAGTGTGTGGTGCTTAAAAAAACTGCACCCTACAGATGGTTTGTTAAGCCAACTAACCTATATGAAGCACACTATGAACTACAAAATATATGACCAGGGTGTGTGCAAATATGCATGGATGTGCACAAGTGTAAAATGTGAACACAATGGCACACTGCATCAAATCAAGAAAGTGAGCCACTAATAATCAGTGTATTTAAATCACTCACATTTCACACATAACTATTTTTCCTCTGATTTTCACCGGTCTCGATTTTCCTTTTGTAATAGCAATTGTAGTAATTACCTAGTTGTTTGAATTGTTGCTGACTTGTGTTAAAAATAATAATAATAAAAAAAAGAATAACATATATATATTAATGATAACAACACCAATTATATTCCTTTTAGTCAAAAATTTATTCCAATTTATAGCCAATTATATTCCTTTTAGTCAAAAATTTATTCCAATTTATAGCCAATTATATTCCTTTTAGTCAAAAATGTATATATGGGTTGTTGACGTGACATTGCATTTTGACTAAAATGAATATCTGTGTTTAGGTAATCAAACAACATGGCTTGATTGCCATTTCAGCATCCATACTACAACTGTTACAGATTTTTAGACAAGAAAACCAGCATGTCCACCCTGCTTGGTTTCAGTGATGTGCTGAAAAGTCTTTTTACAGGGCAGAAACACAAATGTACTAAATTAGTAGAAGCGCTTTTGTACTAAATTACTTATTTATTGCAAACCATTGCAACATGTATATCATGAGATGCACATTTGCGACATGTCAATAATTTTGATATGTTACGCAACCCTTAACTTCTATTAATCATAACACTTTGACCTACCCAAAATAGCTGCAACTGATTTAGTTTACTTAACAGCATTGGACATTTTTCCCCCTATTCTTGAATCTCTAATCTCTTTGTGTGACATTTATTTTAATATTTGCCACAGGCTCTAGTTCACATCCTACTCTATTACTGTATTGTGCTTATAGGTTATAGTTCACTGTAAGACTCCAAATTATTTTTGTTAAACACGCTAGCTGGTATAACATGCTAGCTTTGACATGCTTTCAACAGCATTAATATATCATAGAGTACAAAACCTAATTGAGAGTAAAACATCTAACGGTTTTCAATCAGATTTAGCTAAACTCTTGGAAGATACGAGTTTTGAATTATAGGTAGGTGAAATCCCACATACAGCAGAATGTCAAACTCACAAAAAATAGCAAATGAACCGTGCTGCATTGTTGGAATTGCTTCAGCAATGCCTCACAGATGTAGCGCACGCAGAGAGAAAAAAAAGAATATGGAGATGAAATGAGGACAGTAAGGAAAAATTCTGGCACAAGCACAGCTCTGAAATCATCTGCACGTCTCACATGTCAGTCCTGTGTGTGTGGGTGTGCCTGTCAGTCTCTGCGTGTTGAAGAGGGGGTGATGGGTGAGGTTTTGGGGGGGACACACTCAGTTGCTGTAAAGTGAGTCATGAGATAAGAATGCAAAGGCTGGAAAACAAACCCTGCCCAGCCAGTGAGACACACACACACACACACGCACATACGCGCACACACACACACACACACACACACACACACACACACACACACACGGTGGACAGGTGCCTGTTTCATTACATCACCATTCTCCAGCCAATAAAATGCTTTCTCTCCTCCAACTCGGTCTCCCTCAGTGTCTCTTAATCTGTCTATCTCGCACATCTCCAGCTAATATAGAGCAGATGAGAGCTGCACTTTACACTCATTCTCGATTGCAAGCAGATGTTCTCTAGATTTTTAACATTGAAGGGTCTCTGTGACACCAATCCAGTCTTTTTCTGCTCCTGATTTGCACCTCCTTGTTTATTGCCCTCCCCTCAGGAAGTGCATTACTCTCTCTTAAATCAACAGTTACAGTGAAGAAAATGTGCTAAACCCCTGCAAGACGGCACTGAGGATGTCTTATTTATATTAAGAAGTTTTATTATTTCTGAAGGATCGTGTGACATCATAAGACTGGAGTAATAATGCTAAAGATGTGCCATGACAGGAATAAATGACATTTTAATAGATGGCAGAATAGGAAAGTAACATAACATACCATATTTAGCTTCAAGCAACATGACTAATGCGCTGTTTTATAAATATCAGTATGCAAGTACACTCTCAGAAAAAAAGGAGCGCGAGCTGTCACTGGGGTGGTACCTTTTCATAAGGTACAAATCTTTACCTAAAAGGTCCATATTAATACCTCAAGGTCAAGGGTACATATTAGTACTTAAAAAGTAGAAGAGTGTTCCCTTTAAATTTTTTAGGTACTAATATATACTTTTGAGGAACCAATATGGACCCTTTAAAGGGCACCTATGGTAAAAAATCTACTTTTCAAGCTGTTTGGACAGACATATGTGCATGTATGGTGTATAGACCATCATATTCAAGCGATATTAGCACACCCAGTGCTTTTTTTTTCAATTTAACAACATAAAAACTGGTGGACCAATTGGAGCGGTTTTCAAACCGACCGCAACTTTACGTAGGAGAGCGGTCCCCCCGCCCACCAATATTGATTGACAGGCGCGTCATCATATACTCAGTTTGTTGATTCATGTCCGCCATTTTTAGCGTGAGTCGAAGCGATATCACTAAAGGAACACGCTAGCTCTATTTTTAGATGCAAGGCTCATTGGGCTCAACACAAGAGCAATATACTCCACATTATCGCTCTAATCGGAATTATTGGTTGTGTCTTTAGGTAGGTTTGCAAACATGTGTACTTCTCATTGAGTCTACCTTATACTTCAGCCGTTTGCATTTCTCGCGATCCCAGAAGCTCCCTGTGATCTTAACTAGCATGCGTTTTAGAATTCTAAACATAGGTTTCTATCAGGGTACACTCAAGTCGACGGCTGGGCGCCGCGGACCGCTGCAGACTATAAGCGTCGTTGTGTGTACCCTGATAGAAACCTATGTTTAGAATTCAAAAATGCGTGGCGTGACGATTCGGGACACTTCATGTTTCTGCCGCGCCACAGAGAGTGTCTGGTGTGCCGTGTCGCGGCTTCGAGTGGCGTATCCGGTGCCTCAGTCAAAGTTAATTCAGTGGGCGTGGTTATTAGTTTCTGTGTACAAGCTCGGCACTTGAAACTAGCGCACAGTTGGCTGTAAAACTGTACAAAGACACAAATGATTTTGTACTCTCTGCTTGGTCTGTGTCAGAGTCGTACTTGTATGACTGAATGCGGATCCTCTCACTCCTGCTCCTCTCAGTCTGCCTCTGTTGCAAACACAGAGCAGGTGAGCTCATGGCCCAGCCCCCTTGTTACGTTGGGCGGGAAGCCGAAACTAATTTACATGTGAAGCAACACACCCATAAATCAGCGAGCTGTGGACACGCCCCCAACATGACACTTTTTAACACATTATAATAAAAAAATCTGAATTGTGTTTTAAACTGAACCTAAACTGGCACACTCAGAAGAACCATAATATTATTAAATCATAAAAAAGAGGTAAACTATGTGCCCTTTAAATACAAATGTGTACCTTTTGAAAAGGTACAACCCTAGTGACAGCTAGTGTACCTTTATTTCTAAGAGTGTACCAATTAGGGCTAAATGATAAATAAAAATAAAAAACCGATATCTGTATTTTTTGACCAAACACCATGGTCAATAATGATAAAAAAAAAGTTTGGTATGAGGTTTCGGTATGAATCGCTATAGTTTTATTAAAATGTGGCTGCTGAGCGTGTGTTCATTTCCAATAGAGTTTAGTAAGCGGTAGGGCTGTGCGATTGGAAAAAAATATCTGATTGCGATTTTTTTGACAGATATTGCGATTTGATTTGAGATTTAATTTTATAGTCAAGCTTCAGCTCAATAATCTGTAAGCCGTGGCAACAATTATGCGACAGCTCTTAAAAATGACCTGTTTTAATTCGGTGTCTGTGAGTTTGAAACCAAACTAGCCCCTCATTACCAATTCTCTTTCTCTTTGATATTAATTTGTCTATTAATGCTTCTAAAGCAGCATACACCATTATCCCACTTGTCCGCGCTTGCCTGTTTGTTTGTTTAGTTTTTTTTTTTTTTATTGTGGGCGTTTTGCATAGTTCGGTTGCGCAATTTTGATTAGGCAGAATGAAAGTTTGTTCACTCAACTGGCTAAAAAGATTGTCACACACAGACGGCAGTCATGCATTTGCTCTGGGAGGGGGAAATAAAATAATACATATATATTTCACATCACAGCCATTTGCGATTAACTAATTGCAACATTTCAAACTGCGATTGTGATTCGATTTCGATTAAATCGCACAATCCTAGTAAGTGGCACACACTTTCCAGGTACACCTAGTTGAAAAACATCTGAACTTTTCCGAATGCCGCGAGCACACTGCGATTCATGCAAGTAGAACTAACCAATCTGCTTCACACTTTATGGAATTTCAGTAATAACGATAGATGAATTAACTCAGACAAACACAGCGCATCCAAACACTGCAGTGCTTTTTACTTTTCTCCATAAACTTGTATGAGAGCTGAGGCAATGGTTTGTCCATTTGTCATCCTCTGAGAAAACAGTTAATGGTTGCCTAGTTACGAGAGAAACCAGGGGAGCGCGAGCACACCATCGAAAAGGGTGAAGGAAATCACGCGTTCGCACTTGTCACTTCAGGTCAGAAAACTGTAACACACGCAGTGAGGAGATTATAAATAAAAAAGGATGCAAGGATGTCGCCAGAGTGGCTTTTCGGTTTCTTTTCTTGTGCATTCAGCCACTAGCTCCCCATCTGAAAGATTCTTTAGCATAGAGAAGAGATTTAGCACAGAAGAGATGGTATTTGACCCAAAGTGTGTAGGTGACTATCATCAAGTGGTTGTACACGACCATCCTATCACTCAGTCAGAAACCTATAAGCACTTGGGTATTTACATTAACAGTTCTTTCACATGGAATACACACATAGAGTCGGTTTGTTCTTGTTTACACCAGAGATTGAATTTTTTTACGGAGGTTACGTATTTGTTAACAAGGAGTTAACAAGAAACTCATGATGTTGTTTTATAAAGCAGTTCTTGAAAGCATTGTTAGATATGGTATCACAGTGTGATTTGGCAACCTATCTGTTCAGTGTAAATCTAAGTTGATGCATCTCTTAAAGACAGAATGGAAAATTGTTGGGCACGATGAATATTTTAATCCTTGAGTTTTATATGAGAATTGTGTCCTCAATCAGGTGGAAAGGATTCTGAACGATCAAACTCATTTTTTGTTTCCACATTATGAACTGCTTCCCTCTTGTAGAAGATATAGAGTCCCAAAGAGTAGGTTGAACCGTTATAAGAAATCCTTTGTACCTGTTTCAGTTGGTTTATTTAACAAGAGTCTATCTTAATTAGCATTATAAATTTTGTAACTACTGTAATTTGTATTGTTTTTATTGCTTGTTTTTGTGGAATATCTGCAGCAATATGGTGATGCCCATAACAAATTTCCTGTCAAGGACAATAAAGTTTACTCCTACTACTACTACTACTACTACTACTACTACTACTGGGGGTAATGTATTCATCCAACTTCACAATTTGTAATGTTGCAGTATGTATTTGAATAATGATGGCTGGTTCCTTTAATCGATAGCTCAGATTTGATTATCATAATTTGTGTTGTTTACAGAATTTGAGGTTTACTGTCTCATTATTATTCACACCTTACAGATGTTGATCTACTTTCACACATTGCACACACTTTGTAACATTTTATCAAGTTTAGGTGTCTCTTTAAAACTGTTTATTTTATTATAAAGAGATCAGATATTTGTATAAATATTTTTGGTTTTGACTATTAAAACTATTTGCCTTAGTAATGTTGGTGAATTTAAATAAAGTGGTTAAAAAATCTGTTACAGAAACATCTATTGAAGCATAACCATGGACACATCATCAGTGTTGTTTCCTGGACTTACAGGTCTTGCAATAATTATCGATACCGAATGATATGAACCATGATATAATATATATTTTTTTGCAATATTGCCCAGTTCTAGCACTGGTATGACTGAAATTTGACATTCATTTTTAATAGGTGTTCAGATGAGCAGTTATTGCCAATATAGCTTTGTGTCCACCCACTAATTTTATTTACATTTTGGAATATTTCATAAAAATGATTAATAGAACTCCAAGATGCATATATTCTGAAAATATGCATTAAAAAAATGTATGCGCATAGCCGAGTATGATAACCATTTAATGCGCTAAGAAAAACAAAAGTGCACAATCTACGATGAATGCACAGTAACAGAATACATTTTAGAATCAAATAAATTTGGCATAAAAAAATCCTTTGCTTTTGTTATAACAGATCATGTGATAACAGTAGGTGCTATGTGATGGCGCTAATGAACAAACCACTGGAAGGGTCAAATTGCACATCATCTGAAATGTTGTTTTGGTCATTCTAAAATCCAGAAGTCAGTCATCGAAGTATTTTTACCTCCCAGATCTAACTTGAGTGTCTGCACTGTCACTTCAACTTAAATTACCTTTGTTGTTTTTAAGCTTAACAGGCTAAATTGGACTTTTGTGGAGGATCGGGAGTGAAGGTATCTTCTGGATGTGAAGTGTAGCTGCTATATATTGCGTTATTTGATTGCACGCGCGGATTTTACAGGCGTACCCAGTTGAAAACCATGAGTCATGTGACAAGAACTGATCGATCAGCCACATACTTTGTGTGGAATAAACACATTTAGGTAGACTAATTACCTCAGACAAACACAAAACACCTAAATACTGCAGTGCTTTTGCATACTATGGATGTCAATGGTTACTGGTCTCCAGTTTTCTTCTAAATGTCTTTTGTGTTAAAAAAAAGACAAATAGGTTGGGAACAAGTGAATGATGAGAGAATTATGAATATGTCAAGCTGCTGTGATCAACTCAATGTAATGTTTTTCAGTGAATATTAAGATACTAGTAGTATATTTGAATATTTTGGATATGCAGAATATTTTGTATTGCTTATAGGTATATTTTATGGTTTAAAAGTAACTACAAAGTAAAGTAATTAGTAATTTGATTACTTTTTACATTACTTAATGTAATCAGATTACAATTTTCCAGTAGTAGTCAGTAATTTGTAATCTATCTATTCTTATTACTTTTTGAAATCACTTAACACTGCCAGCAACAAAAATGTGGCCAGTGAAAATGCTCAGTGGCTAGTAATTTAAAACAATAAATAAAATAAAATAACAAAAAAATAAATAAGAAATAAATAAATCGTTTGCCACAGTCACAAGTGTGCAGAAAAATCCTGTACAGAACACTGTGCCACGTATACGCAGACATAAGTAGGTTCATTATAGCAGCTCATAAATCTATCTGTGCAAAAATCTACTCTCAGTATCAGTTCATTTTCAGTAAACTCCCCCCACTATCTCCGCTTTCCACTTCCCTCCGTCTCTCCATCTCTCTCTGTGTGTCTGGCAGGCAACGCATGCAGACGCTCCAGCTTATTACATGATTAACTCTCAGTAACCAGTCATGGAGAAAAACACTGGAGCCAGAACACATGCATCATGAGTTCCCATTCTGAGCCTGGGCTTTTAATGACCACAGAAACATCTCACAGCCATTAAAAACACATTAGAAAGCCCAACAAACAGAAAAGAGGAAGTGGACTGCAAGCGCTTGAAGACACTAAAGAATAAAGATTAAAGAAATTTTGACTACAGGACTTTATAGGACTGTTAGGAGCCACACATCTTCACATTCTGACCACAAAGCCACTGTTTAATTAATGAAAATTGGAGCAGAAGTGGCTTTTGTATTAGTCGTGATGCATGATAATAGCAGTTTATTGTGGTGATCAGCACAGCTAATCTTACCAGTTTCGAAATGCCAGTCTAGGTCCTGTGCTGCTGTGCAGGACGCCAGGAGGACGGTGAGGAGGGCAGGCAACAATGACACCATCTGTGTTGCCATAGCAACAGTGACACCTGGTTACCTGTCCAGAGCTGAATGGTCTTCTACAGACATACCTGAAGATAGAGAGAGAGAGAGAAGTACTCAGTTATACGCAGAAATTTATAATCATTGTATCTAAACATGCTCCGGTTTCGCCCACAGTCCAAAGACATGCGGTACAGGTGAATTGGGTCAGCTAAAATTGTGTGTGAATGAGTGTGTATGGACGTTTCTCAGAGATGGGTTGTGGCTGTAAGGGCATCCGCTGCGTAAAACATATGCTGGATAAGTTGACGGTTCATTCCGCTGTGGTGACCCCAGATTAATAAAGTGACTAAGCCGAAAAGAATATGAATGAAAGAATGTATGTATCTAAACATTCTCAATGTTGGACTGTAAGACTCTGATATCGTGTCATGATGGCGTTATGGCCACTGACATTGTGTCATGTCATCAGTAGGGCTACATGATTAAATTGGAAAAAGATCACCATCTCGATTCGACCCCTACACAATCCTAATCCAGCATCTTCATGATTCAGCCGACTGACCCTTCACTATGCCCCGCCCTCCATAGTTACTGTTACTACGCCTGTCAAGCTTCCATGCCTGGCACGTCTATTATAATATATATGCGCCGGTAACAGACATTGCCATGGATATAACTAGTCATTTTCAGATTAGGGTGAGATTTTACTAAGCAACACTTTACTATGGAGATACTTACATGACTATGTAGTACTGCCCATAATAAACACGAACCCTGACTACTTGACGCAGGAGAAAGAGTCATATTTTTAAAGGTGGCACCAAAAAGTGTTTTTAGAGCTTAGTATGATTTAAATTTAACCACTTACGTCCCATAGAATGTTTTGACAATGTTTTGGTTCCTTTTCTGACCCAAAATGTCTCGAGACTGTTGCTGTTTGGAGGATAAAAGAGTCCTCAGATTTCATCTAAAATAATATAACTTGTGCTCCAATAATGAACAAAGGTCTCAGGGGTTTGGAATGACATGATGGTGAGTAACTAGTAACAGAATTTAACTTTTGGTGTGAAGTAAGACTGGATATAACAGTAGGGCTGCACCATATATGGAATAATTATTGTGATAGTAAATTATCTAAATATCCAAATCACAGAGAAGTGCAATAAATTGTGCCAAGCATTGGTGTGCTGCATGCATAGGTTGTTTAAACAAATCTGACCAATCAGATGGGGCCTTTACTATATTTATCCCCAGCTCTCTAGTAGGTGCTGTTCAATGAAAAAGGTTCTCAGTCATTTATAGTGTTTTAAAGTTGAAATGTTTTTGATTAGCTCAGAAAAATATCTGTTATCTGTTTATTTTATTGTTCATTACGTAAATAAAAGTTTTTTAAATTGCTGATAAAATAGCCTTTTTAAAATGTAGTTATATCCTAAGAAACATATCCTTACCACAACAATAATAAATAATACATATTTTCCCAATTTCGCGCAGCCCTAGTAGACCACAAGCTAATTGGGCCAGTTTTTTGCAATCCTAGGTATGTCCCGAAGATTATCTTATCAGATCTTCCAGTGGTGTGAGGCTTGTTAAGAGTGACTTAATCTGCTTTGAAGAATGTCGGAGGGCATCCAATCGTGAATCATAAATATCCAACATGATAGAAGAACATGTTGAATATTTACGTTTAGAAATCCTGCAGTGTGAGAGGAACTCTCACTGAAAATGTGCATACGAGCCAGAGATATTCACATGAAACAAAACAATAACCAATCAGAAAGTAAGCTGACAGAGGCATAACAAAACACAGTCATGGTGCAGCTTAAAGTGAAATAAATTTAGACAGGAGAGATCAGCTTGTCGATTTCTGGCAACAGCCTGAATGTTTATACTTTTATTCGTATACCATGTTTATTATCAAGTCTCGAGAGATTTCGCGAGATTTTATGTGTTTTATATGTTCACATTCGAGCCTCTGGTTGATCTGTTGATGTGTGGAGTGCTGTTTTTGTCACATTGCAGTACATTTACCACACACTATACGAGCAAAATTAGTGAAACCTAGAATGTTTGGTCCTCATGTTTGTCGTCTCTAACATTTTGAAAATCTTATAATTAAAAAAAACCTTTTATAAACCTGTCAGTAACACATGCTCAGGTAAACACACTGGGGGTTTGGTGGAAATGTGTTTTCATTACGAATTGATTTGCCTGATTTTGTGCTAAAACATAGCCTTAGGTATGATGTCTCAGTGTGTGATGAGGGGAATCTCCACCCTTCTACAACTGAAGTCAGCTGGATTGAACAGATGTAAACACTTGATACCATTTCATTTACATTGGTGGTCCTTCAAGTTTAGAAACGCTCCCAAACACAACACGCTCCTATTCCAACAGCCAAATGTACCAGAACACATTAGAAAGAGATTTAGTGCAGCACGCCATCATTCCCATTAACATCACCCCTTTGTCTCTGTAAATATGGGATTTGTGCTTGAACAATAATGTAATTAAAAACCAGCCATTCTTTTCTTCTTTTAGCAGTGGAGAAATAAAATTGACTTAATACCTTATTATCATTAAAACATTTGAGGCAAGTAAGATTCAGTGAGTAAAATAAGTAGTGAACTTATTGAATATATTTCTAAAAGAACTGTTTACATGAAATCGACCCAGATTTTGATAAAAAAAAAATAAAAAAAATAAATCAAACAATACAAACACAAATAAAACAAAATCCCACTATTTAGTTGTGTGTGATAACAATGGAATGACACAAGGAGAAAACAGTGAACTACTGAAAAGTATTTAACACTTTGTATAAAAGGTGTTTTTCTGTAATGCGAGCTTTAAAACACCTCCTGTATAGAAAATAATGTCACATGCATTGCTCAGGTGGACATTTTTTCAACCTTCACAGTCGAAAAATCTTGAAGGTTCAGTGGGTTTGTTCCATAAACTCTAATCTTTAGTTCTTATTTTTTATTGAATTCAGCTCAGGTGACTGGCTGGGCCATTCCAGCAGCTTTATTTTCTTTTTCTGAAAACAGCGGTGAGTTCCTTGGCTGTGTTTGGGGTCATTGTCTTGCTGAAATGTCCACCTTGGTTTCATCCTCATCATCAATTTCTGACAGTTGCTGCTCGGGTATTATTATGTGTGTAAATGCACATTTTCGACTATGTGTTCCACTTTTGATGGCATTTCTAGTGAGCAGTTACTACTGTACGAAGCAAACATTCCCTTAGTTATCGCCAAAGGTTTTTCTATTTAGTTGTACATGATTGAATAATTATGCTGTCTTAGAAATCTATCCGAAATCAGTTTTTATGAAGTGTCTTCTTGCAGAAATGCTGCCTACAGAGACACTACCTGACAGGGAAGAGAGGCAATAAGTCAGCTGACTAAGCTTTCAATGCAACCGAAAATGCAGTTTTACTTTCACAGGAATAAATACAATTTTAAAATACAACAAAAAAGGAAAAAGGTATTTTTAATTGTACAAATATAGTACTCAACATATTGTCACCTTAGAATTATAAGGTTTTATCTGCGTTCTAAATGCATAGTTTCCGCTACATTCATTCTTCCATGGCGGGGCGCCACGCCAATATTCATCCCGCCACAGCTACATTACAGCTTCTCATTCAAAACATTTTATTTTTTTAATAGTGGGTGATAATGGCACCAAAACGTATTAAAGGGTAAGTGAATTATAAAGGCGTGAACTTTTCTACTTTTCGTAGTAGTGCTGTGCATCATTTGTTTAACCCTTTAAGGTTGCGTGCTGACTGACTGACTGTGACAGGTGCGTGATGCGTGAGGCCAGCAAACACGACGTACAGCTGTTTCACTATACGTCGTAGGTCTATTGGAGACATTCATCAATATTCCTAGCAAATCTAATAAATGTTGGAGACATACTTGTTACATAAACGCACTAAGTCACAGATGATGCTGACTGTTTCCAGCCCAAAAGCTGTCGAGATCACAAGCGTTTATACACTGTTCTAAGCATATGTATGCAAAGAACGGGGGCTATGGCATCTCTTTAGGAGATCAAAACAGGTTTATGAGGGCAGACCAGGGCTGGCGGGCACGCCGTTGCAAAACCGCCCTAAATTTTCACTATACCTGCCTATGTCATTTTTTACCCGCAAAAATAAATTCAAAACCGCCCAATCTGGCAACACTGTGCGCTTGAGCAGCGCGTATTTGAGGGTTCGCAAGAAGCTTTGTGCACGAGCAGAGGAAATCGGCGCGCAAGCAAAGATATTTGCATGCTGTGGGCTAATACATTGAAATAACGCCACAGGTAGTTAGTAGATCTGTGTAAAAAAAAAAAAAAAAAAAAGGCCTGCCGCCACAGCTGGAAAAATTTTTAGAGGAAACACTGAAATGACTTTTCACATATTGAGCTTTAAAGTTTTTACATTTCATACATCAAACAATATGTGTAAATCAACATTATCCTACATTTGCAAATTGGGATAAAAAAAAAACAGGGTAAATACAGACAGAATCTTCTGATTTTAAAAAGCCAATTTCTGCATGGAATTATAAGGTTCTATCTGGCAGATCATTAATTGAAGCATTACCTTCCGACAAATACAATCAAAACAATTTGCTTAATCATTTAATTTAAAAAATTCTAATTGGTCTTGTTTACTATATGTTGATGTTCGAGAATTTTTTTGCTTTCTATAAGATTTAATTAATGTTTTAGGATTAATATTTTTTCTTGTTCAAATTAAGCATACAAGGCTGTGCTAAATAGTTTGTCCAGTGCAGATGTTAATTTAATGTAATTAATATGGTAATATTTATTGAATTATATGCTGTATACGAACTACTGAATTATATTTATTGAATTATATGCCCCATGAATTAAATTATTTGCCTTTCAAGACATAGTCAAATTTAAAGACTTAAAAAAAACAGACAATAAGCAAATAAGTTATTCAACAAACACTGAAAAAAATGTTTCACTGACTAATATTTATAAATATATATACCTATACATACACACATAAAAATATATTTTACATTTGTTACATTTTTTAATAACTGTTTCAACAATGTAAAATGAAACATTTCACCTCAAAAAATGCTTCTAAATCATCGAATTTACACACATCTATTTAGTTTCAGTTTTTTTTCTCAATTTCATGTTGTGCGCCATTATTTAGTTGACTCTCAGAAAGAACCATATAGAGCCAGGTTAGACGGTCGACTTGGTAGATAAAACGTTTTTATTAAATAAATAAATAAATAAATAAGCTTATTTAATAAGAATATGTGAATAACTTAATTTAGACAAAAATGTCAGATAGAATCTGGGGTCGCCAGAGCAGAATGAACCGCTAACTTATCCAGCATATGTTTTACGCAGCAGACGCCCTTCCAGCTGCAACCCATCACTGGGAAACATCCATACACACTCATTCACACACATACACTATTGATAATTTAGCTTACCCAATTCACCTATAGCACATGTCATTGGACTTGTGAGGGAAACCGGAGCACCCAGAGGAAACCCACGCGAACACAGGGAGAACATGCAAACTCCGCACAGACCACCCCAACTGACCCAGCCGAAGCTCGAACCAGCGACCTTCCTGCTGTGAGGCGAACGTGCAAGCCACTGTGCCACAGTGCAGTCCCTTTGTTGTTGATAAGTTTTAGACAATTCGTTTTGATTCACTTCAAAATGTTGACTGCTGTATTTTATAACATTCACTCACTGTCTTTTATTGTTTGTTTTACTGCCTAGAGAAGCATCATCGGGGAAAAGAGAAATGAGACTGCCTCAACAAACTTATTACCGACCAGTAAGATTTTCTTTCATTTAAACTAATGAATCTTGATGCTGCAAATTAGCTCCAATAATATTTCTAATAATATTTCACAATGTTATAGTTTTTGCATCAAATAAATACAGCCTCAATGAGTATAACAGATGTCTTTCAAAAAACATTTGAACAGTTACAGTATTGTATACACTAGGCCTGTGCAATTAATCGAAAATTCAGTTTCAATTTCGGCTTCTAACGATTATGAAAAAACAATAATTAAGATAAAACAACTATTGCATCATATACCGCCCCCTTTCCAGTTGTACACATTTGTTGCTCTGCAAAGTTCAGTTCCAAATGAAAATGACTAAAAGCACGTACTGTAATGTAACTTCAGCAGCACGATATCTGCATCTTTCTTTGATGTACATTCGAATCATTCATGTTTTTAAAAGCGCGAAAGAGATCGCATGCTGTTTTGTGTATGCGCTCAGCCTCAGAGACGAGCAGAGCACACACATCTAAAATCATCTTAATGTGAGCGCTTTAAAGGTCCAATACATGCAAATGTGTCAAAACACAGTGTTTAGCGATTATTCATATTAACCCTCATTTATGTAATAAACAAATGAGTTGAGAATTAAAAGACGTGAAAGAGAAACCCTAAATCAGAACCGTACTGCTCTTAAAGTGACAGCGCACAATATTCCTGCTGCCAACTGTTTTTATCATTATTAATCAAACAACAAATGGACAAAATCACTCACTGCTCATGACTGTAGGACTTTTAGCTATAATAAATATATAAAGCTTTGTAAAGTTTTTTTTTCTTACAGTAGAGATGCGTAAAGCACACTTTTTTCCATATTTTTATTCTATTGTATTCATTTTTCTTTCCTTATTTACAGAGAGAAAAAAGTAACTATATATATATATATATACAGTTGAAGTCAGAATTATTAACCTTCCTGAATTATTAGCTGCCCTTTATATTTTTCACCCAATTCCAGTTTATCGGAAAGAAGATTTTCTCAACACATTTACAAACATAATAGATTTTATAACTCATTTCTAATAACTGATTTCTTTTATATTTGCTATGATAAAAGTAAATAATATTTTACTACATATTTTTCAAGATACTAGCATTCAGCTTAATTTGCAATTCAAAGGCTTAACTAGGACAATTACGCAAGTCATTGTATAACAGTAGTGTCTTTTGCAGGCAATCAAAAAATATATTGCTAATAATAATAGGAGGCTAATAATATTGATCTTAAAATAGGTTTCAAAATATTTTGTTTAGTTTAAAACTTTATTAATCCCCTTGGGGCAATTCATTCCGACATGGTGGTGCTTCACATATAACAAGAATGACACATCAACACTTAACATCAAATACAAAACAAAACAAAAAAACTAACAATAATCCATCGATTACTACATTTATTACGTTTCCGAATTGCTTCAGGCACAAAAGTAAATTTATAACGATTTGTGGAACATCTTATTGTCCTTAGACATCGACCAAGGGGCACCCACTCAAAATGTTTATTTAAGGGGGGTGTTCTGTCTCCTAGTATTTTATGTGCCATCCTCAACACCTCAATCAGAATCAGAAAGAGCTTTTATTGCTAGGTATGTTCACACATACGAAGAATTTGTTTTCGTGACAGAGCTTCTACAGTGCAACAGGATAACAGAGACAGGACAAAAAACAGATAATAAATATATTTAAAAAAAAAAAATAGAAGTAGTGAGTGCAAATATACAATTGACAAGTGTATGTATGTGTTTATTACTATATATAACGTTATATGTGCAGCTGTTATGTGCAAATTGGCATGTAAAGTGTGTTGTTAAATAAGTGTATATGTGTATAAAAGTGTATAGCAAGTAGTGATTGTTGGCTCCACAATTATTATCATCAAGTGTTCATGAGATGGATTGCCTGAGGGAAGAAACTGTTTCTGTGTCGGGCTGTTCTGGTGCGCAGTGCTCTGTAGCGTCGACCAGAAGGTAAAAGTTCAAAGAGGCAGTGTGCTGGGTGTGAGGGGTCCAGAGTGATTATGGCAGCCCTTCTGCTCGCTCTGGATAAGTACAGTTCTTGGGGAGTAGGAAGGGTTGTCCCAGTGATTCGCTCAGCAGTCCGAACTATTCACCGTAGTCTTTGGAGATCGTATTTAGTAGCTGAGCTAAACCAGACAGTTATTGATGTGCAGATGACTGATTCAATGATGGAGGTGTAGAACTGTTTCAGCAGCTCCTTTGGGAGGTTAAACTTCCTCAGCTGACGAAGAAAGTACAGCCTCTGTTGAGCTCAACTCCTCAATATTTAAACCTGCTTTTATTGTAGCCAAAATAAAACTTTTCTCCAGAAGAAAAATTATTATAGGAAATACTGTGAAAAATTTGTCATTGGTAAATAATTATTAAAAAACAATAATTCACAGAAGGGCGAATAATTTTGACTTTAACTGTATATCGTTTGAATAATCGCAATTACAATTATGACCAAAATAGTTGTGATTAAGATAATTCCCATAATCGAGGAGCCCTAGTATGCACACAACGAATGAATACAGTTGGTTTTTTGTTTAGTCCACATGCTGTTATTCCAGCATCGTCTGGAATTGCTGTTATTCCATCCTCGTTATAACAAGGTCTGTGTGAATATCAGATTTGTGTTTGTATATGTGTTTTTCACAGCCGTGGAATGAGGGGTCTGTGTCTGTGTGTGTGTGTGTGTGTGTGTGTGTGTGTGTGTGTGTGTGTGTGTGTGTGTGTGTGGCAGCAGCTGTCCCGTGTGGAGTGACAGCGCTGGTTCTGGGCTTTCTGAGAGAGACGGACAGCTGATGCACAGCTGTGCAGACACAAGGACAAAGAGAGAGTAGAAGAGAGAAGGAGAATCTGAAAGGAGGTGTGGAAAAGAGGTGTAGACGAGGCATGTATGTAATAGACCGGGCTTAATGGACTGTGTGTTAGTGTGTGGATGTCATATTCAACATACTGTATCTGTGTGTGTGTGTGTGTGTGTGTGTATTGCAGCTGTCCTGAGATCGAGACAGGCGGTGGCCCAACACACACACAGGCTGCAAGTGTTTCCAAAACCCAAGGAAAACAGAAAGGAAGCTGGAGAGAAAGAGGAGTTTGTGTGCCAGATAATTTGCTATTGTACCTCAAGTTTGAGTTTGTTACAGCTGGCATTACAGATCCTCTCAAGCCCGCTGATAATAAGCGCAATCGCTGTTGCATAACCATAGAAACCAATCAACACTTTCAATTAACCAGATCTAACTGATTGAGAGTGAGCAAGACACTGAAACTATGGTCTAATATCAACACGCCAAGCGCCAGTGTGGGTACAAATGTACTTTGGCAAGTAATTAAAGGAACTGCTAGCCAACCGTCTGCTTGCTTTATTATGAATTGCAGCCTTACGTCATTTAAGACAAAGTCTAAAAACAATAGTCTGATTCTATCAACACTATACGTATACGAATTAATGTATAGGCCTGTCAGAATATCTATTTTCGTGGTACGATATATAGCACCAAAATTTATTGCGATAAATGATATTATTGTGATTTTAAGACCATTTTGACACTATAATAGCTTCATAATGCAGGTACACTCGTCCAAAGTACACATATTTCAATTATAGTTATTTCACATATGAAATATATCACATATTTCATATTTTAATTATAGTTTCAATTGAAGAATATTTCAATTATAGTGCTTTTAACAATTGAGTAATTAGGCATTGGAATCAGAATGTGAAAACGAGTATCATAAACAAATACATATAAACAAAAATAAATGTTAACAAAAAAGTACAAAGTAAAAAAACTAGAGAAAAAAAAAAGATACAGGTTAATTTTCATTCAACTGGCACCCACATGAAAATATACTATAGTAATTTATAGTAAATACTACAGTGTTTTTTTTAACCATACTGACACCTCCAATAGAGATCGAGGGGCTGTTCAGTCAGGTAAAATTGTTTTTTTTAAGTATGGGCATTATATACTGCATTACTAAAAATGATTGAGGACATTGTTGTGCGATAAGTCGATATATTGATTAGTGTGACAGGCTTATTAATGTACAATTAAAATAATCTAATTAAAAATTGTAAACTGAATGTAACATATTAGGGGTTTTAATAGTGCATGTTATTAATATAGTAAAGTATAACTGTATTTAAATGTTACATGCAGTTGGCTTTAAAATGCCTTTTTGACTGGTCTTTAATCCATCTTAATTTCACACTGACTACATTTACATGGACATCAGTAATCTAATGATTTGCCCTAATCTGAATAAGACAATAATAAGATTTAGGTGTTTACATGAGTTCCTTTTTGAATGTTGCTTTCATGATCTCGTTTTACATGTTACAGCACATAATACGATTAACGTCATTTCGTGACCACGCCATCCACATTTCCTCCGGAGTTTCATGTAACTTCAGATGTTTCAGTTTTAATTTGTCGACTTTAACTGCAGTTTGGCACTTTCACTTTCATTCAGGAACATTTTATGCATGCCCCCCGTCACAAACGAGATATTGGATGAGAGTATGAACTGCTGGAAGAGTGTTGTTTTAATGAAATTTGATACTGCACATCGTTTAGGAAAAAAACTCATTTTACGATGCAAGTGTCTGTGGTCCTTCACTGTCTCGGTAGGTGCAGAGAATAGTGTCAAACAGCCATGCGTGTATGGAATATCCTGTCGCAAAATGCAGCAAAAATCCTACATGAGGCTAATACTTTGATTGGGTGTTTACATGTCTGTACTGCACTTCAGTAATACGACTAAAATCGGCATGCTCCATGTCTTAATCCCATTTCTGTTTAGTTCGATTAGGACCTTAATAGGATTCATCAAAAATCGTTGCTTACGTGGTAGACTCTTAATCAGAGTATTGTCTTAATCGTATTAAAATCGGATTATTGGTGTCCATGTAAAATGTGCTCAATTACTCCTATAGTCTAATAAAAGAAATATAAAGCGTTTCCCAAATATAATGACAAGCATTTATCTAAAATAAAAATTTACTTAATTATCATTTTGTATTTGCATGTGACTTATTAAATTATATCTGTGATTATACATTTGTAATGAAGTTGAATTCAGCACATTTTTGTACATTTAGCACATTTAAAATATATATAAAAAATTAAATTATATTATGTTTAATGCAATACGGAGACATTTTTTTTATTTGTTTTTTGTCGGCGCCAATGGTGTAGTGGTTAGTGCATTGACACATAGCACTCTGGTGTTCGTGGCGACCTGAGTTCGATTCCTGCCTCGAGGTTCTATGCTGATCCTCCCCTTGCTGCTCCCCACACTTTCCTGTCTGTACTCTCTGTACTGTCCTATCGATTAAAGTGAAAACCGCCCAAAAAAATAAATGAAATAAAAAATTGGTTTCTTTAGTGATGTAAATTTTTGTAAATTCAATCAAAAATTAGATATAAACTGACCACATGGAAAGTCTTTTTTTAAATGTAAAATATACACTATGTATCATCTTATGCTTAAAACAAGAAAACATTTTCCTGTTGCAAATAATTGCAGAAGCTTATCACGATATTGATCTAATCTGCAAAAAATAAAAAAATTAAATAAATAAAAATGTACATTAACAGGTTTAACCAAAAATATTGCACATAAATTCTAGAGTAAACAAATGTTTCAACCAAATACAAAAATAATATAAAAATACATTGTTAATATTAGTTTAAAAATACAACTATATTTTTATTACTTATTAGCTCCATTTAACAAAACAATTATAACTTATGATTATCAAGATTACGACTATGATTTTAAAGCATTATTAGGCATCATCTAAAATTAATAAAAACTTTTGTCATGAGTTAAGTTACTTTAACTAACGTTAACTATTATAGACTTATTGCAGTATCAACGTACAATAGCTCCGCAAATATGACAGACTTTAATTAATATTTCAGCATATAGTAGGCCAGATTAATGTGAAAACATTCAAGTTTGAACCATTAAGCTAACCAAGTAAGTCTCCAAACATTTGGCACTGTTATGAAATGCAAATTCATTCATTCATACTTTTTCCTTCGGCTTGGTCACCACAGCGGAATGAATCGCCAACTATTCCAGTATATGTTTCACGCAGCAGATGGCCTTTCAGCCACAACCCAGTACTGTAAAACACCCATACACACACACACACACACACACACTCATACACTACGGCCAATTTAGTTTATTCAATTCACCTATAGCATGTCTTTGGACTGTGTGGGAAACCGGAGCACCCGGAGAAACCCACATGAACACAGGTAGAACATGCAAACTCCACACAGAAATGCCAACTGGCCCAGCCGAGACTCGAACCAGCGACCTTCTTGCTGTGAGACGACATTGCTAACCGCTGAGCCAGAATGTAGCCTTGAAATACAAATATTCTTTAAAAAAATAATAATAATAAATAATAATAATATTTAATACAGTAAATAATAAAAAATATTCACAGTATTTTGAAGTATCTACAATATCATAAGTGTGCATGCTGTTCATTATCCCAATAAATTGAATTATGGAATATCAACATGTCAAACTCATTGGTGTTTATTTTACTCACTTTATTTAGAACTTCAGGGCAAATGTTTGATTAAAACTGTAGAAATTTAAAAGAAAATATCAGTGAAATATAAAACATTTTTTAAAAACCAATGCTCAACATAAAAAAACTGCTAAATTAAATGTAAAATTACACATTGTACTTTCAAGCTTGGAACTTTCTGAACATGCTGTTAATCTTGTTACTGCCCGCATCCTCATTGTGGCTTGTGAGATTGCAGTTACTGTAAACAAAGTATTAGCCTCACCACAAAATAAATAATAGAACATAATACTGAAATGACAGACTTTAAATTTCGTCCAAACAATAAATATAATTATAATATATCGCCATATTACACACCCCTAATAAGAAATATTTATGGCTGAATATTTTGGCCTTGAGTACAATGTAGAAGTGAAAAACACACCAGGACAGTATTAAACTCAGGAAATGAGTGTTGCTGCAAACTCAGTGGTAACATAAGTTTACATGTTCAGTTTAATCTGATCTTTCAAGTCCCCAATAAACTCCCATTTCGTGTTTTGCAAAGCCGACCAGTTTCTATATGGGATCATTAGTGTCACGTCTCCTTGCTGGAGAGAGTGAGTGAATGAGCTAAACCTCCTCAGTGGTTTACAATCATTCAGATCTGATCCAGCGGGAGGCATTTAGGAACCAGTCTGGCCCCTATGTTCTGGGCTCAGTTTAAACAGATGAAGATCTTAAACACTCGGATGACTCATTGTGTACTTCAAAAGTCAATCAGAAACCCCTATATCTTATATAGTAACAATGAGGCTCATAACTCAGGTTGACGCAGCTGAGGTCACTCGGGGTGTGATTCTGCCCTCGGGAATTTCACACAGCACATTTGTCAGTTCAGCTTCATTTAACAAAACCTCTCAAAGTTTTAACTGACTCGCCTCAAGCAAGTTCACACACACAAGCACATCAAGAACTGTCAGTATTAGACCTGCTGATGAAGCAAATCTCACAATCTTTCACAGTGTGTGCAGTTTTTTAGTTTGTACCCCCGGGACATAACTGTAGGGCACGACGCTGAAGGAGATTTTCCTTACATACAGTATCAGATCATCAATACATTCAACACATCGTCACTGCTGACTTGCACCTTCATGAATCTATTTGCACGGAGTTTAACCCTAAGAACTGAGACGAAGATTAAACACAAAGCCGTACACTCCCAGCTGAATAAATCTAAATAAATGCCCTGCTCATATTATAATAAAATCAATGTAAAAAATATAATAATCTATTGAACCGTGTCCTTTAGTGGCACTGTTTGGACTTAATCCTACAAATGTATCGCTATCATCTTTGCAGTCAAATGTATTAGCCTTTTGCTTAATAATTGCTAAAAGAATTATCCTATTGAACTGGAAAAAACCTTCTCCGCCAAACTACTTTCATTGGATGTTTGAGATGTTACAGTTTATTCAAATAGAAAAAATTAGATATACAATCAATGGCAAAACAGAGGTTTTCTATACAGCTTGGCAACCTTTTCTGTTGTATTTTAAAAAATAGCTTTATATATCCCGTCTTGCATATTTAACCCTGTCAGTATGTCTTTTTTCTTCTTTTTTCCCCCTCTTGCTTTTGAATGATACAAACTTATCTAAGTGTGTATTAGGAAAAGAAATTGCGTGATATTTTACATTTAACGGTAATGGCCTAGTGTCATTTGTTAATTTATTATTATGTATATGTATGTTTTCTTTTTTTTCTCTCTTTTTTTATGGTTTGGTTTGTTTGTTTGTTCCTTTTTTTTGTTGTTGTTGTTGTTGTTGTTTTTGTTTACTTTATTTCCATCTCAATATGGTTCAGAGAGTAGGAAATGTGTTTAATTACCACTCAGTATTTCTCTACTCAACATTGTGAAAATAATGTGTTGTGGTTTTTCTTTCTCTCATTTGTAGTTACTTTCTCCGATTAAGAATTGTTAATAAAAGAGTTAAACTAAAAAATATAATAATCTGATAATATTAATAATCTAATAATCTAATATTAATTATCTAATAATCTGTAGGGGTGGAGAGGATATGATTAGTTATGATTAGGGTATGGTTAGTGGCTTTGCCTTTTAAATGCTTATTTTTTAAATGATAATACATAACAACAACAACACAAGAATAATGTTATATTTTGCTGACTCGTGTACTTGCATTATCCCAAATGTTCAAACGAATGTACGAGAAATTAGCAATTTTAACTAGTGATGAGGAACATGTCCTCCTGGGTCACCAACCATACTAATGATGTCACACACCTATGATTTGCAATTTGGTTTGATAAAATACAGGGGTCTATTCTTCGTATACAAGATGATTTTGCAGATCTTTTAATCTTGATAACTGATCTCTGGTAAATTTAGTTCTTCAAACAATCAGAATAAACTCAATCAATCAATCAATCAATCTATCTATCTATCTATCTATCTATCTATCTATCTATCTATCTATCTATCTATCTATCTATCTATCTATCTATCTATCTATCTATCTATCTATGTTTTTAATTGAACTGTAAATGGTCAGTAATTATTACAGTATAATGAAACATTGTGAAATGGATAAGGGTGTCTGCGACTTTTGTGCGGTATCAATATTAGCTGTCAAAACATGTGCATGACAGCATGATTTATAATTCCTTTTCTGAAAAAAGAAAAAAAGAAAAAGAATATTGTGTATGTCCATTATTATACACAAATTGTACTAAAGATGGGTCGGTGCCTTAAAATAGTACGCATTTGTATCTAAAATGTCCATATTATTTAATGTTCTCTTTGAACCCCTTGGGGCAGGGGTCTCAAACTGCTGGCCCATGGCCATTTACGGCCCACCCTCCTCCTCCCTCTGGCCCGCAACTGATGTCAAAAATTTACCACAAGATACGGCCCACCAAAACATATACTTTAGAACCTCTATCACTGTTGTGCAGTCACGTGTGGCACAATAAAAGCTCTGCTGCTAACGTCATTTCTCTTTGATGACTTTCAGCCTTACTCCGCTTCATACAATCATGACAATAAAAATTGAATACTCTCAAATACTCTCATGATTCCACACTCATTCACGATAACACCAAGTCTTCGTTGTGAAAACGCACCCTCTAGCAGCAAAAATTATATATAGTGCCTTTAATTACACAATATTAAAGAAATACAAATAAAACATTCTCCTCCACCATGATCTTGTCAGTCTTAATTCCTTATTCTTGTCACTTGATTGTTGAGCTAAAACTGACTACTGTTGGACTGTGCTGGAGGATTAAACAGCAGATGCTTCCGTTGTCCAACTAAGTTTTTTTTTTTTATACAAAAAACTAAATCACAGGCAGTGCCACAGTGGACAAGTAAAAGATGAATAGTTGAAGAGAAAGTCTTACGTGTTTGAAATCATCTAAATGCAAGTAAATACAGCAGTTTTTTACTAACCAAGAAATTCAGAGCCATGTTTTAAACTCAAAGTAAAAAGGAAATGTTCAGTTAGAGAGAAGGGATTTCAGGTCTCCTGGGTGTTCTGAGTCTCTGACAAAGCCTAGTTGAAATTGTCAATAAAACATATGTGATGCATCGCTGTTATTTCATCACCATAACAACTTTGTAGTGTTGTTTTACAACAGTGATTGAGTGAAATGGTGTCCGAGCCAAAGCCATGTTAAATAAGTGTTGATGGCATCACACTTCACTCCTCAGTGCACATGCGAGTCTGTTATGAGTCCTGCTGACTCCACCAGGCAGACGAAAAGTTTCCAACCACTTCGTTCAACTCTATGGAGAATGACTGATAGGATGTGCACACTCAGGGCGTACCCACACTATGCTATCCGAACCATGTGAGTGCAAAATGCGCCTGAGCCTGAAACTAAAAGCGTGACGTCAATTTTAAGGGACAGTTTGATATGGATTTATTAATCATTCTTATTGTTCAATGAACGCAAACTGTCGTAGATTATTAAAGACGCAAACCCCTCACTGCACGACAGCTGCACCTTCAGCAAACCTCCTAATTCCTGCAGCACAAGGATTTTATAAGTTTATGAGCGTCAAAAGTGGCTGATCTGTTCGGCGAAATAATTGACTGTGTGTCACCGCGTCCCAAACAACTAAAACGATATAACTAAAGAAATCTCCACTGTGCTGAACAAGAGCGCTTACTGAACAGCGCATCATGGATGACGTAAGCGTGCCCAGGTCTGAATGTAATGTGAGTGCGGGCCGTCGGGGGAGACGGGAGGGGGGGACAAGCGTGCTTTGGTCCCGGTTCAAGGCAACTGTGCATAGTGTGAGTACGCCCTCACACTGCCATTAAAAAGAATCAGTGAGTAACGCTCAGCTCCATTGTTTTGATGTTTCCTTTTAAACATCTGATGAGATGGAATTTCCTCGGCGCCCAAGTGACCAATAATCCTTCAACTCAGAGTCTGACCACATCACCTTTGAAGTACGGCAGAGACACCGTTTTGAAGAACGAAAGGTCATATTTACACTTGGACACACTATTTTCATGCTAAGTGATGAGTCAGGGGTGCGTCAGTCCTGAACAGATTCACTCACACGGATGAGCTGTTCCTGGGACAATACTGCCAAGATGACTGGTAACTTATGAATTTTGCGGCTGACAGGAAGAGGAAATCAGAATTACTTACTCAATGAACAGGAAAAGAGTCAAAGAAAGGACAAATGGGACAGAGAGCGAGCAAGAGTGAAACAAAAAGGAGAAAGAACAAAGGACTGAGGTACAGCATGAAGGTTTAGTCACTTTATGAGAGAAGAATAGTTTACTGGAATTATCCAGGGTGGGCCAAACGATTATAGCTGCTTTCATTTTAAGCCTCATCTACATGAAAAACTCACGAGCAGACTTTATTTGCCCTTGACCTGCCAGGTACATTTCTGCACATGCCCGATTCACCTCGTCACCCCATCAAATACTCACAGCTGACAGTTCCCACAATACACCCAGAACATTTGAACTGGAAGCCAAATACACTTTCCCATGCACTGATATTCAGAACATCAACCTATTGGGTTTTCCTCATCTTTAAGCTCATAAAATAAGAAATGTGCTTTCTCAGAATAGCCATCTGTGTTGACCTACCAATTAGCAGGAAATGTCATCGATGAGGTCAGATATTTCACAGAATGTGCCTCATAAAATAACATCCTTACCAAGTCAGAAATGCTCTATGAACAGAGTCCGACCTCTTCAAAACGACAAGATGACTTTGAAATGCAGTTTTACATGAAACTTGTTCATCTTATATACTCGATTTTGACAAGGACGTTAACCGATTTACCTCAACAGAGTTTACTAATTACCTTCCTTTAAAGGGTTAATTCAATCCACAATTCTGTCAACATTTACCAACCCTTCTGTCATTCCAACACTATAAGCAAGTCTTCAGTAATCAAATGAATATTTTTAATGCAATCTGAGAGATTTCTGTCCCTCCTCAACTGAATACAGTTCAAAAGATTCATAAAGGACAAAACGGCTATATGAATTCAAAGGTTTAATTGAAATCCTCTGATGAAAAACACTCACTTCATAAACAGAACAGATTTAATTTAGGCATTTGAGTGAACATGTACAGCAGACTGAATCTATTTACCTGCATCATTAAGGACTATATGAAATGTGCAAAAATAATTTACAAAAAAAGATGCGAAAAATGACAAATGACTACATTTGAAAACTTAATACTGACTAATGATGCAGCACATTGAATTCTGAAATATTCATCAAAACTAATGATCATTTAGCTGAAAACCGATACAGAAAAGGTTCTGGTCATTCAATTTTTATTTTGGAAATTGCATTCATCATTTGTGAGTTGCTCTGAATACGAGTCTGCTAAATAAAATGTATGCATTCAGAGATGATAAACCAAGCGTTTCGGCAAAGATCTGACATTTCAGCCCAACTAATTTTATTGTTACTCTAGTACATGAAGAACATTTGCATTTATTCATTAAGCAGACGCTTTTATTCAAAGCCACAGACAAAGGGGCATAAAAGCAGCACTTTAAAATCACTAAAGAGCAGCAATATATAGATGCTATGACAAGTTTAAAGTTAGATCAGCAGTTTTTGTATCCATGCATACTTACACACTAGGCATGGACCAGTATAAGATCCTGACGGTTTGATAATCTTGGATTAAAAATATCATGATTTCACGGTATTCTGATTACTTTTCTAACATATATTCTTTTTCAAATGTCTGGGTAAAAAACAACTTTTTTCCCCTTTGAACACAATATATTTTATTTTGAGAAACATTCAAATATTTTGGCACAGCGAACATGTATGGCTAAATAATTTAAATGAATCATTGACTTCTGTGGTTTTTGTTAGTTTCAAAAACATTGATTTCTTTACAATTTAAAACGGCATCTTTGGATATTTTTTCTGCTGGAGAAAAAAACGTAAATAAAAAAAATCGTACACAAGGAACGGTATAGCAGAAAATTTACGGTTTTAAAACCTTGACTTTTCCAAACCACATTATACCTTGTTATCGTCCCATACCTCTAACAAACACGTAAACATGCACACAAAGAGGAAATAGTGTGTATCCTGCAGGTGGATTGTCAAGCCCACTCATTTGCATGAAGCACACTCAGAATTGCAATCTTTTCCCAGAAATGTGTTTATAAGAAAGTGTCTGGTGCATACAGAAAGGGCAGAGTGTGTCTCCTACAGGTGGTTTTTTCAATGTTATACCATTCTTACACTGAAAAAACATTCAGCAAAATTGTTAAAACTATTTATATGGGTTGAATTTAAACAAACAAATTAAAATTGAGTAATATTCAACTTAATTTGTTTGTTAAAATTCAGCCCAAATAAATTGTTTACAACCAGTTATCTTAAATTATTAGGGGATTAACAAGTTCAATAGGGAAAAGGTTGTTGTTGTTTTACCCAGACATTTAAAAAGAACAGATTTTAGAGTGATAAATCACAATAGTGTGAAACTGATATTTTTATCCAAGGTTATCAAATCATCAGAATCTTATACCGGCCCATGCCTACTGGTGGTTAGTCAATAAGATTTTTCAGCAATAAACAAATTAAATGTCAGTTTTAATCAATTAAAAACTAATCAAATATAATAAAATAAACTCACTCCATAAATTATGACAGCTCAAATAAAAAATAAAAGAAAATATCAATATAATGACGCTCGGTTAAACACACAAAGGGACAGTGAAGGCTCTACAATGTCTAAAAGTAAAGACCGATGTTGCTCTTTCATGCAAAAATTACAGCTTTGACTTCAGACCTTGAAGAACAACCAAATGAAAGCTTGATTGAGGACTAATTCAAAACAGGTGAAAAGACAGAAAAGGTTGGCATTTTTAAAAAGTAACAAGAAACTGAGAACAGGTCAAGCGGAAAGGTGTAAAGCAAAGCTCAGCAGTGCGAACAGCGGTGATTCTTGCCCAAAACAACACCAACCCTACAGGAGATTAGCATCAGATTGCATGAGACACATCTGGAATGCTGATGTGATATATTCAGATATCAAAAAAGCAGAAAAAAAAACAGCTCAAAGCAATACGAACACAAGGGCGTAGGTGCAAGATTGAGGATTCCTAAAAACTGGAGGGTTAGAGAAAAACTTTTCTGAAGTTGTCATGGTCTTGTTTTCCTCTGGAGTGTTTGGCAGTCGAGATTCAGGCCAAGCGAAGCTGCAGCTTTGATGTTGAATGTTCCTGTTTACTCCAGCAACTTTCAAAAGCTCGTCTACGTTTGCTTGAAGCCGTGAGTAATTACTGCAGAGATAAATGAGCCCGGCAGCGGTTCCCAAAAAGCATGTATACATCTCTTCGTTTTTATGCAGATTTTCCTATACGAGCTGCCAGGCTTGTTTGAATGCATTTTCATAGAACTTGTAAATTCATACACTTACTGAACGCACTTAGACAACATGCTAATGAGATGTTTGCTCATACTATTCAAAGTACATTACATAAACAGAGTGCACACTTTGTTTGTATACTTTACTTTATTGTCCCTCAAGGGGAAATTTTCTGTGGACTCACACAGCACATCAGCAGGTTCTAACATAATAACAATTAAAAATAGGTCAACATACAAAAGAATTACATACACTATCGATCAGACACTGGAATAAAAGAGTTCTTCAGTCTGTTCCGCTTCCAGCGGAAAGTTCTGTATCTTCTACCAGAAGGTAAAAGATCATAAAATGGAAAGAGTACATGAGATGGGTTACTTAAAATTCTTTTCGCTTCATTTAGAGTGCATTGCTCGTAGAGTGTTTGTATACTAGTAAAAGTTTCAGAACCTATTAGTCTTGTAGCAATTCTGATAATATTGAAAATTTTTGATTTCAGATTTACAGAAAGATTGCCATACCATGTAGATAGACCATACCTGATAACACTTTCAAATACAGCTTGATAAAATAAGTACATGATTTTCTTATCAACACCATAAAACCACAACCTTCGTAGAAAATACAGTCTTTGGTAAAGCTTTTCACAGATCCAGTTTACATGAGTGTCCCATGTTAGAGACCTGTCTATGTAAATTCCCAAATACTTGTATGACTGTACCTGAGTGATTTCTTGATTATGTACAAACACTGGTAAATGCTCAACAACACACTTGGGATCAAAGATTATTTCCTTTGTTTTTTTTTGTATTTACTTTTAAAAAGTTTTCGTCGCACCACTCAACAAATGAATCAACTTCAGAAAAATAAACAGAAACAGGATCTTGTTTGTTTAGCAGGCTTAAAATGACTGTATCGTCTGAGTATTTAAAAATAAGATTCTGGGAGTGCCTACTTGAACACTCATTAGTATATAAGGTAAATAGAAGTGATGAGCTCACACAACCCTGAGGGACACCAGAACTACTGTATTTGACTTGGGACAAACTATTATTTACTTTAACTGCCTGAGTTCGATTAGTTAAAAAGGAGTGATACCATTTAATAATTGTAGAGTTTACTCCTAACTTTTTTAGTTTTCTAATTAAAACGTGGTTGGACAGTGTTAAAAGCAGAGCTAAAGTCAAAGAAAAGTACACGTGCATATGCATCAGGGCCTTCTAAATGATTTAGAACAAAGTGCATCAGACTATTGATGGCATCACATGTACCTACTCCTTTGCTATATGCAAACTGAAGTGGATCAAGTTTAGTATTAATATTCTCTCTTAACACTGACACCATATACTTTTCGAAGCATTTCATTACAACTGAAGTGAGGGCAATTGGTCTAAAATCATTGTTATCTACAGGACGGGCAATTTTAGGCACAGGAATTATGAGAGATCTTTTCCAGATTGCTGGAACTACCTTCAAATTAATAGATTTTTTAAACAAAGAACACCACACTGGTGACAGTTCTTCTGCGCATACTTTTAGTAAAAAGCCAGAGAGACCATCAGGACCAGCTGATTTTTTTGTCTTAGATGATGTCTCATTTCGTTCATGTATGAATCAATCTGAATAATACTTTAGTTTGTTTCTCTTCCTGCGGTTTTGGGACAGCGTGTTGCTTTAAAGGTGGCTGTGGTGTGCAAATCTGGGTGAAATGGTTCACTTTGCGGTTACTCCTGCATGCAAGTCATTAATGAAGCCAGAACAGAACCCTTATGCAAGGGTGATTCATGAAGCTTCTCAGAAAGTAACATACACACAGGCCAGGGATCTATGAATACCGATGTCTTCAATGATTCATAAAATACAAGCAGCACATAATAAGGAGAATGATGAGTCAGTAAGACAGACAGCATCATCCTTAAATATCTCCTTTTAAATCTTTTGGTTGAAATACTGGAAAGGACGAACAAAAGCTACACTTAATTGGAAGCTTTTTAAAAGTTAATAAATCTTATTTTTGGGAGCTTTGATGTTGCCACCTTGATCTTTGGCTGCGTCTGAAATCACCTACTACTCAAGCCTCATTCACACTATGAGCGACTCGCAGTGGCAAAGCGACCGCACACTTTAACGGAGAGCGAGCGACTTCCGGCGGCCTCAGTCTACGCAAACGACAGCAACCGTTGGTGACCAGGTGGGCGTGTCGAGCTACGTGACAAAGTTGACAATCCTTCAACTTTATGCAAATGAAGAGTGACTTTCGTGACAGTCAATACGCTTATTTCACGCGGCCGCCATTTTAAAGATCTAAAGCGAGGCTGCGGTGGGAAGAAAACCGGAAGTATAGGGCAAGCACTGTAAACATTGCAGTAACATGCTGTGGACTGCAAACCTCCAGCTGTTACCGAGATTTCAAAATGCAGAAATGGTGTAAACATCACTTTAATATCAGTCAGTACGTTTAATTTAAACAATTAAAAAGCAATTTGGCATCAAACAACATCACAATCTCTGTAAGAGTAATATGCTCAAGTGTCCTCCTAGGCTTCAGTTCATAGCACCAGTTAAACACCGTGGGGATGCTTTCCTGCTTCAGCCTATGTAACCCGGTGAGTGATAAAACACTGCAGTCCTCTGTAGCACACCCTCGTGTTGTCTGTAATAGTGTTGTCCTGGTACTGAAGTTTTAAAACCGTCTATTTCCCGCTAACATTGAAACGCCGCTGAGCGCGGATGACTCGAATGATCTTCACTTCACTCTTCAGTGTATCTGTGTTTGCACTCAGTTTACCGTTCTTCACCCAGTGCAAACACAGATACACGGAGACTGGAGAGCAAAGTAGCCGTGAAGACCAGTCGAGTCATCAAGCAGATCGCTCGTCTGTGTTTGTGCTCGGTAAACAGCGGAGGGTGAACTGATGACCTTCTCGGCCAATCACAAGCATTTCTGTTGAGCACGTGAACACAATGGCAAATCAGCGCAGTTTTAAAAAAGCCATCAACAGTGGCTTAAATGTCAACTGGAAATTGACGGTTTTTCTTTTAATTCAGTACAGCGACAAGTCTAATATAGTGAAAGAATCAGTATAATAACTCGAGTTTGACAAAAGGTGTCTAAAATGTGTGTTTGGGAAAGAAAATGTTAGCTAACTAGTGCCATTTCTCTTAACTTAGCTGAAAATGAGCTCTGATATGCCTTTTTATTTTCACCATTTATACAGAACGGACCTTCGGGTCACTCGGAAGGTGGTGAAATTATAAATTTGTGTCACTTTCTCTTCGCTGATAAGATATACAGCCAAGTACACAACGTTCCAATGTAACTTCCAATGATACTTCCGGGTTTCTTTCCACCGCAGCCTCGATTTCGCTTTTAAAAATGGCGGCCACGTGAAATCAGTCTATAGGAGCACCAGTAGAGCTCAAGTGATCCTCTCTCAGCTCGCTCAGAGGCTGGTTGTATTCTCTGTGCTGTAGACCTACATAGACCAGCGTTTGCAGCAGGTCGCCACCCAGAGTGACACGCAGCTACAAAGTTGCTGCTAGTGTGAATGAGGCAACAGTAGGTTTTATATTTGAATTTACTACTCGACCTTTAGAAAAGTACGCTCTATACAGTATAAACATTAGTAGTATGAATAAAACTTGAATGTTTTACATCCACCATTTTGTCATGATCACGTGACCTACTCGCATCAGTTGCGATGCTTCACTCCCACTCATGAATTCTCATGGTGCATCATAGGACAGCATAGCATCCATCAGATGCGCACTTCAGAATCTCGCCGGAAGTAGTAGGTCATCCGGGTACTTCTTGTAAACTGTTTTTCAAATTCTTTGAATTCCGACATTCAGCTCGCATTGTTTTTAGCGTAGTATATAGTATTGAAGTGTGCGACTTTGAACGCAGCCTGAATTTTTGTCATTCTTGTTGTTGGCTGAGCGCCCATTTTAGATTGATGTTAGGGTTGCACAATTCTAGCTATAATGAGAATCACGATTTTTTTTTTTTTGTGCTTAAAATAAAGATCACGATTTTCTCACGATTCTGTAGATGTAAAATAAAGGTTAATAGGAGTATGCTATTATTATTATTATTGTTGTTATTCTCAAATATATGGTAAAACAACATTAGGCGTATGTGTAGGTCTACTATTGGTTGAAATGCTAAATGTTGTACAGACTTTGAATGGTGGACTTGAATAGACTTTAAATTTGTCCTGATCGTTAATGGACAGTAAAGTGATTACATCAGAATACAACTATCAATAATTCTGAAGTTGAATTATTGTGTTCGAGACATATGCTTGCAGTCTGTCATTGACAACATTATTAGACCATTTTTTTCACTGGTGCAATCAGACATTTGTCATTATCAGATACCCACATGCATTATATTCAACATTATACAAACTAGAGTAATTATACTGACCAAATAAACATTTATTTTCATGCACAACATTGCGTTCACTATGAAAGAAAAAACGTATTAAATGCTTGTCGCAATCATAACTCTAATATTCGATATGATGATTTTAATAATGTTCAGACTTTCGATTTCACTTTCACTGCCAAGTGCGGCTTATGACATGGCTACAGTCACTTTAAGGAAAAACATACATGCTTCCCGCATGACTCTCAAACGAGATGTGCAACAAACTTTATTTACAACTATTATCTGTTATTCACAGTCCATGCAGGTTCTGTTGACTAAAGTAGACCTCATTCTCAGCCGCGAATACATCAAGACAGAAATGACATTTTTGGGTAAATTGTACCTTTTAAAATATAGTATGTGACTCTTTCAACGCCACTTGGAGGTGTCCATGTTGCTGAGCAACGTATATAAAACAATGTGAAGCCTTTAAGCTTCTCCCGAACTTAAAAATGTAATTGGCCGAATCATAGAGATTCTGAATTAAGATCGTCGAATCGTGATCTTTTTTCAATTCATTGTGCAGCCCGAATTGATGCGCATGTGTTGTCCATTTTTTCTTAGCAAATAATTTTCGATGTTTTAGATTGATTTTACAATTATCATGAATTCTAAAAGAGACAGTTCACTCAAATCTCGGTCATCATTTACTGTCCATTCACTTGTTACCTACAGTATTTAAGGGTTTTTATGTTCAACAAAAAGGAGTCAAAGGATATTTTTTTAAATATCTTTTTTTGGTGTTCAACAGAAGAAAGAAACTCATAAAGGTTTAAAACTACATGAGGCAAGAAAATGATGGTCATTTTACTTTGTGAGGGAACCTATTTTCTGCTTGCACAAATATGGTTAGGAAAAGGAAAATATACATTTCTATACATTAATCAAATACAACATGGAAAACCTATTCCACCACAAAAGGCAAAAGACATGCTTTGTAAAGCTGTAATTACGATAAAATGTGTCAAAATTCTGAGATAATTAAGTAATAATTAAGAAAAAGAGTAAGTAGTGATCATGGCCAAACTATTACTGGTCATAACTATTATTGATTAAGCCATTATTATACATTATTTTTTACTCTGTCAATTTCCTTTTAAATTACGATTATGCTTTACTAATAAATGATTTTCAGTTCTTTTAATTTTTTTGCTTTCATTGCAAAATTGAGGGTTTTAAGAATTTCATCAATTCTTTCTTCATTGTAATATCACACTATCAAATGTCAAAATGAAAAATGTTCATAGGAATAGGCGCATCCAAGTCACTAAGTCTGAATAAAATTAATCTAAAAAAAAAAAACAGAATTCCAAATATAAACAGTTCATATGTTTACTTTTATGACATTGACAAATGTATGCACACATAAACACCCACAGCACAGCAAAGGAGCTGACAGAAGAGACTGAAGATACTAGTGATAGTGATGTGTAACTGATAGAGAGACAGACGGACGGACGAATGGATGGATAAATCATTTACAGCTTCTTCGAGACATGACAGCATGGAGACAGACAGACAGAGAAGGAAGACAGGAGATGAACAGAATGCGATTTGAAGACAGACATGCTCAGGTGATTGAATAACAGCAAGCATGTGAAGTGAAAAAGAAAAAGAGAGAGAGAGAGAGAGAGAGAACTATAGGGTGTGTCAAAAGACAATTTAATAGATGAAACAAGATCCAACTGAGAGGACATTTCCACTCTGTATGCCACCCGTGTCTTTCCTTCTCTTTCAATTCTCCTTCGACCCCTCTATCATTACCCACCACACGCTAGTCAGAGATTACCCTGCTGTCTACAGACACGAGTGTGAGGACGAAACAGGTTAAGTGATGCACCAATAAAATACTTCATGCTGAGTTTAAACACAAAGAACTGCAAAGAAAAGCAGTTTACAGTTCTTTGTATTCATATCAAGCCGAACCTCCCTGGGATAATGCCCCTACAAGGAGTTCTTGGGCAATTTCCACACAAACAAACTCATAATAAAAACCCTCACTGGCCAGATCAATGCTGTCGACCTCCTCAGAGATGTTTGGAGAGCATTTGTTTGCCTACACACACACACATTCCTCTGTACCCCTCTTGGCACTTGGTCCCCTCCCTTGGTGACACAGCACAATTCAACTCCCTTTTCATTGTGTCTTTACTCACACGACTCCAAAAGCCCCTTTTAAACAGAGAGAGGATAGAAAAGGGGGGAAGGGGAATATTTTAGCTTCATGGTGCATTCAGTAGCACCTTTTCATTGCTATTATGCATACTCTGCATTTTCCTTTGCTTCTTCAGACGCAAAAACTTTGATGAAACACCCATATCATTAACCCCATATAATAAAACACTTACATTTTTATTATTGCTACAATAACTGAAAATGATGAAAGAGTTTGAAATGGAGTGCATGAAATCCCTTAATTAAAGTATGGTTACCATGGTAATTTCCTTCTCTGTTTCATCACAAAGATTAATTCAGCTTTTCTAAATGAAAAAGGTCATTTAAGAGTATATTTGTATGTCATTTACAGGCTTTGAAAGGCTTTATCTAGCATAGGTTGATTTATCAACAGGGTCTCAAAGGCTACGTTCACACTGCAGGCAAATGTGGTCCAAATCTGATTTTTATTTTATTTTTTAAACATGTGACTCAGATCTGTTTTTGTCATGACTGTATGAACAGCCCAAACCGCATGGAATCTGATTTGCGCCACTTTTATATGTGGTGTCAAATCAGATACAGATCTGATGTTTCGCAATTTGACCGCAGTGTGAACAGTTATGTAGGAATTCATGTGACTTTTACATATTTTTGATCGACATGCATATTTTATTCTTTACTGGTTTATGCTGCAAACATCCTCTACTAGTCATGTCAAAGCAGTAACTAAATCAGCATACTACCATCTCAAAAACATTGCAAAAATTAGATGCTTTGTTTCCAGAGAAACTTGTTCATGCTTTTATCAGCAGCAGGGTGGATTACTGTAATGGACTTCTCACCGGCCTTCCCAAAAAGACAGTCAGACAGTTGCAGCTCATCCAGAATGCTGCTGCCAGATTTCTGACCAGAACCAGAACATCACAGCACATCACACCTGTCCTCAGGTCTTTACACTTAGTAACACCAGTTACATTCAGAAAAGATTTTAAAAGTATTACTACTTGTCTATAAATCACTAAATGGCCTAGGATCTCAATACATTACAGATTTGCTCACAGAGTATAAGATACCGTCAGAATCTTATAATGGCCCATGCCTAAGGTTGTTTATTTTTTGTAATGACAATTAGCGCTTGTTAACCAAACATTAACCATTAGCCTGTAACCCACACAAAAAGGATTGTTCAATTAGATGTAAAATCCCACCATACTAAAATACCACATAAAAATACTAAAATACATAGGCCTACATGAAAAAGCTATATTTCACTTAAATAATTAATACATTAACTAAACTAAAAATTAAAGAAAAACTGTGTGACAAGTCTTGCAACAAGTTAATGCTTATATATAGCAAAACAACCATTTACAGTTCATTAAAAATACAGCGGTTGTCTGTGAAAACGGCAATAATCATATTAAACAATTTGACAACGTGCTTTATTCACTTCACACAGTATACACATTTATGTGCTGTGCATAGCTGTACTTTTGTGCATGCAGGTCAGTTTAGTATCATAATATGTTCACACTGAAAATCTGATATTGGCCACATTTATAACAACAGTGTGAACAGCTATGCAAAAAAAAAAAAAAATCAGATGTGAGAAAAAAATCAGATGAGCACTTAGCCTCGCAGTGTAAACATACAGTAGCCAAAGTGGTCTAATGTCACCTCTGATGAAGAAGGGTCTAACAACTCAACTCAAAAACATGGGAGAACTAAACATTTTCTATCATAACCAACCTGTATCGTAACTCAGACTAGGGTGAACAGAGTTTACTGTGATTGAGTGAGTTAGGGTCTCTGCGCATGTAAATGTTTGGGCACTTCCTAACCTTTCAATCTTCTAGCAGAATAAGCTTGCACAAATTACATGGATGCAAAAAGACACAAATGAATATATTGTGGAAAGCAGCAACAGCTTTCATTTCTGATGTTATAGCTGCAATTCCAGGGCACGAATTACAGGTTTGGGGGGGATAGACCCCCTATTTAACACTTGATTCCGTCTGAAGGACATCAAAACAAGATGTTTGGAGGGACGTCAGCCCTTTAATAGTAAGAAATAGCTTTCTCTGATCTCTGATCTACATCTTAAATGTTAATAATTGAAAATGCATAATATAAATATACATTTGATCCCCCCCTAAAACTATGTATACCATTGTGAATGCGTAATCACGCCAATCAATGCTGGAAAAAACATCATTCAACAGTCTGAAGTAAGTATTCACAAAACACATTTCTTGTAAAATAGGTGTTTATATCTGCATGTAGCCTAAAAAGAAAAAAAGAAAAATTAGACAATTTGCATAGTTTCAACTCTGCAACCAACTACTACCAAAAAAAGTTGACCACCCCGATCATTAATGTATAATTCACACACTGTGCAAATGTATATGCAAGTTCTGGGTTTGTGTTAAAATCAGAACTGGCAAGAGAACATGGTTGATTTTTACATTTTACCTTATCATCTAACCAAACCAAATGATTTCAAGTAATAGTTTAAACTACGTCTGATTAAATGCACTTCAGCAACATGTGATGTAAAGTTTACGGTTTAAACTAAGCAATGTGGTTAAAAGTGGACCAGCTCAAAACATTTTCAACTTTGTTTACACCTGTAGTTTGCTTCATCAACTTGTGATAGATCAGACATCTTTGCAAACAGCAACAGACAGATCTGAATCTAAAACTTGACAACATATCCCCATTTAAATAAATGCACAACCCTCAAGTGGTCATGTAAGAGAGTTTAACCTAAATCATTACCATTTAACCCACTGAATCTCAATGTTAACATCTGGCACCAATATGTACCAGTCTTTGAAATGATATATAACAAATATACAGATCTGTCAACTAGAAATAAAAGTGAAAACTAAACATAATGCTAGCACATGGTTAAATATCAAGAGCTGTTTAATTCCATTTGTCTCTCTGAAACACTCAAGAAACAAAGACAAGTCGTATTTTGCCATCTATGAAGCAAAACGTGCTAATTTAGCTAGAAAAAAAGAAAAGAAATTAAACTGGTTAATGTGGTAGACCGTTATTTAAAAGCTGTAAATTAATTCAAACACCAAGAGCGATCATAAATCAGACCATAGTAGGTCTGATAAGACGTTTGCATAAATGTTACTGGTTGAACACCATGCCTCGTCAGTCTAGTGTGTTTTCTAGACTCTCTGCAATTACAGTTGAAAGCAACATTGCGGTAGTAGCCCATAAATAATAACTGACGCGTAATGCCGGGGCCACAGGTGGGTAAATATACCACCAGAATGACCCACAGCAGTTTTCAAGCTAATTCACAGAATCAGCTCTGATAAATGCTGCTATTAAACTCTAGTTCCGGGTATCATAACCAGAAACCATTTAATTTCGGCGAGGGGGTGTGAGAGTAAGAAGTTGACAAGCAACTAGGCTCCGCAGCAGAACGCGAGCGCATTCTCGGTAACGTTACTGTGGCAGACGTCCAAACTCCTCACTCTCTCTCTCTCTCCCACACACACACACCGAGACTCTTGGCCGCCATACACGAGACAGAGACGGTTAAGTTTACTCGCGCGACGACTTCACACATTTGAGCACAGTCTGAAACAACTGACTGGAGTTTAATGGAAAGCCGAATGTGTTTCTATGCGGCGGTCGAGAAAAACACCGCCACTCGCAATGCGAGACTCGACAAAGGGTTTACTTTAGTCAAAAGTAACGCCTGACAGCTTGCCAAACATATAAACTAAGTTATTCCCACATGCCAATATCGGTGTTTTCTATTCACTCACCTAGAAATCTGACAGACCGTGAAAACGTCTTCAAATGCGTCGCCTGATCTTTGTAAATCCGAGTTGTTCACTTTGGCAGGTTGTTTTTATACTGAAGGTAAATATAGTCTGGCACGGCTCTATGACTCTGTGCTTAAAGCCACAAAAGCACCAATACATAAACTGACCCAAGAAAGCGACAGGCTGAAAGTTTGTGAAAGAAGTTGTACGTCCAGCACGCGAGAAGGCTTGCAAAGGAGGAATGTTCAGTTAGATCCGACTCTTCTGTGAGGACAAATGACACGGACGTCCTTATTTATTTCTCAATCAGCGCTCCTCTCTCCGCGCGCTCATAAGCGCTTAGCTTTTAGACCTCGTTCTCTTCCCCTCAGGGCTTGCAAACACGACCAGGTGCTCATTTACATAACTGCACTAGCTGCGTCCAATGGCCGCCCTCAATCAGGTGCTTCTTTGAATATTCCATGAGGCAATTGACCAATCCGGAGCGAGTAAAGCAAGGAACCCGTGACCTGGCAGCGCCGCTGTAAATGATACTCGACGCGTACCTCTGAGAGACTTTAAGGGAAAAAAGTGTTACAGCAACGGAGAGGTTTAGGGAATAAGAGAAATTTTATATCATTGGACAGGAAACAACGGGATTTACCTTGTTAACCCTTTCCGTTACTCTTATAACTAAACATTATGTTGACTTTACTCTCTTCCGCACGTAGAAAGTACCACTTTGCAGTGTTAAAAGATTGCCTTATTACAGAGTAAACCCCTGCAATATAGCATTATGTCCTGAGGCAAGACAGAGAAAATGGTGTTAACAGACTTGAGGTCAGATAAAAAGAGAAGCGCTGTGAGCTGAAAAAGTTCAAACACGATGCTAGATTTTGCACATGCACAAATACACAGAAATGAAACGGGTGTGGTGCTTTAATGTCAGTGAAAAGCGATATTAAAGGTAAATAGGACAGGTAGAGGAGGGAGGGTGAGTGAAAGAAAGCTTTTCCACAGCTATGTGTTGCTACTTGCCCATTCATTGGAAGGAGATGAGAATTGGAAACTTGTTGGCAGTCATTCAGCAACACTGAGGTAAATAGTGGACCGAGAGAAACAGCAGTCTACCTAGAGAGTCAATATTGTTTCTCAAAGCCTATTGACCGCAGGCATCGTGTATAAGCATGAGCATGTGTGAAGTTATTGCTTTTTATGGCACTAGAAGAATTTGCAGAGAGAAGTGAAGCACATTTGAGAAAAACATGAGGGAGATATCAAGTAACATCAAGATTGAAGCTGTAACAAAGGTGTGTTGATGGAGAGAACGTGTCTAAACCGAGAGAGAACAGAACAATTGATAGAGTTCCAGTTCAAACTTTATTTTGAAAGCAGGTTGTTCTTTTGTTTTCTTGGCTACGAATGAACAACCGTGCATGTCCTGGTTTGACTTTGAATATGATTAACTATGGCTCGCACACAGTTTTATTGGTTAAAGACTGTAAGTCCCTAATCTCCTCATGGGAGCTTTCTTTCCTTCACCCTTTGTTAGTCAGAAGTGAATGAAAATTCTGTATTTTCTAAATGCCTATTGTAGAGTTTAATGAGAAATATCAGTTCATAGGTTTCATAAAAAAAATATTTCATCAGTTAGTCTGCTTTATTGCAACTTAAAGGGTCACGAAACATGTTGACAGTCATATATATATATATATATATATATATATATATATATATATATATATATGTCACATGATGCTAAAAACACTATTAGGACACATATATCACAAAAAAAAGTGAAAATTGGTTGTTTTTGCATTGTTTAAGGCAAATTCAGTCTTCTGGTTTAAACATTAATTTTGAAGTCTCAAATACATTGTGGCCAGTACAAAGTGGAGTTATTTAGTTTTCAGCACATCTGATTATTAATTCATGAGAAAGACTTGGCTCGAACCAATCCGCGCGCTCTATTGTGAACAAGATGCAACTTCATTAATATGCATGATATAGCTTCGAAGACTGTTTTTACCTGTTACAGTGTTCAGAGAGACGCCACATTGTGTTGTCAATTGTAATTCAAACAAGTAGAAGAAGAATTGTTTGGAGACATGGGTCATTAGAGTTGCGTTTATAAATGTGGCGAAACAAAGGTTTTGTTTCCATTTCCGCCGTGATGAGAGCACAGCTCGCGTGTGGACCCGCATGTGTGGATTTCAGTGCTCTGCTAACACAGACAAAAATATGATTGTAAGAAACATTTTGTTCGTGTTGATTGTCCTATTTCTACGAATTTGGTAAGTGTCTGATCAATGCTCTTTATGTTTATTCAGATTGCAGAGTTAGTCAGCAGTACTCTTTCAGTTTTCAAAGACATACCTGAGTCAAAATGATTCAGTTACTAAGTTTACAGTAATATTACTACAGTATTATGGACCGAAAATCCTCCACTTCAGCACAGCTCTCAGATCCGCTGTAAATGCTGCTCTCCGAATCACTGTCTATCTCCGCTTCATCTGTGTTTGTGTTGCCGCTGTGAAAATCAGCATGTGCACGTAATGAAACTCCCCTTTTCATGCCCAATCCTTCCCTCTTTCGCCACTCGACACTCCCACATAAACAAAACTGGACTCACCCATTTTCCTGACTTTTTTCAAACTAGAGGTGTGAAAACACCCTGCCGGGACCCAGGGGATTTTATGGTCCTTTAAAGAGTAATACTTTATGTTCTAATGGTCTGATTGATCTTAATTGTTTATCTATCTGCACACTCCTGATTATTAATAGTATCCTGTACATATATTCATTTATTGTAAATCTGTTCATAGCTCATACAACCTGTATATAATGTTCATAGTACTTCCATCTGTAAATATTACCATAGTTTTTCTATAACTGCACTTTATAACTTATACCTGTATCCTGCACTTGCTGCTATTGCACTGCTGGTTAGACCGAAACTGCATTTCGTTGCCTTGTACTTGTACATGTGTAATGACAATAAAGTTGAATCTAATCTAATCTAATGATTCATAATAATCTTACGAATAGTTCTTAAGTGCTTTTCTTAATTAGTATGAGTGCACTTTTTTTACATATTAATCTAAATACCATGAATCAGTCTTCCCATAAAACAGATAATATATCTGGTGACAAATGCAAAATTCTGCATCCACAACCCCACTTTTTTTACAGCTGCAAATTCAGATTCAGATCTGGCTTGCTTAATTCGGGACTTGTGGAGCTGTGCATCGATAGATTTGCTCTTCAGTGTTTGGACTTTGAGCAGTGAAATTTAAACCACACTGAACTGAACTTCAACTCTAAAAACTGGACTGACACAGTTTCAGTTTATAGAACTTCTATGTTAAGCTGCTTTGATACAATCCACATTGTAAAAGTGCTATATAAATAAACATGAATTGAACTGAAATCTGCCATCCATCCAATGAACAACCAATGAAAAGAAACAAGCCCATGGTCTATATTTTTTCCTTTTCCATTCTGCCACGTCTGCTAATTGCTGGTGAAAGATTTAGCCATAACAATTTTATACTGGCCATAACACTTTATGAGGACTATTTAAATAAATAAATAAATTGGGTTAATAAAAATAAAACTTTTTTTATTAACAAAATTTTTTTTTTTCGTCACCCCAGAGCAGGACAGATACTTAAACAAAAATGCAGCCTGCTAGAGACTATGTGGCTCAAATGAAGCGAATCATCCACATATATTGTGGAAACTCAATTTTGGCAAGAAACTCATAAATGTTTAGAAAATATATTCCATATCCCCATTGATTTGTCTTTTTCAACACTATACTATAGGCCTCAAATATCCTATGTTAGAAAAAAAATCTGAAAAAAAACTGATAAAAATTTTGCTAATAGCCTGTAAAAAAGCCAAAACTAAAAATGGTTACAGTCGAAATACCTCAAATTAGTGACTGGTTTGACATAATTTATTAAATCTATAAGATGGAGAGGCTAACAATTAATCTTAGTTTACAGACTGAGGAGTTTAATGAGATATGAGAATATAATGAGAATATATTCTTCCATTGAGACCAGACTTAATATAGATTGTATAGTAAGAAAGATGTGAATTTTATTTGATTGATTTTGTGCATTATTATTATTGTGTAAATACAGTGCTCAGCATAATTGAGTACACCCCGTTTGGAAAATGAACATTTTTATCAATTTCTGAGTGAATATAGGCAATGTATTCTGGTGCATTTAAACAAAACAGATTTATTAAACCGATATATTTATTAAAATAATATTTTAGTCACCGAACATATTCAGAAATTTAAAGATACTACCATTAAATTCAAGCAAAATATTGCAACAAATAAATTCAACCTACAAAATTTCAACAAATTTTTAAATTTTTTTGCTTCTTTTGATTTTTACTCTTTTTTTTTAATTGTATTTAATATTTTTCATATATATTTGGGTGTACTAGTGTTTGGACTGTTATTGTAAGTTATTTTGTTAGATAAGCTCTAGATTTGGCTTCAGTACTGACTAATCTAATGTATATGCACAAATATAATTTTGTATAGCTTCCTATTAAAAATATACATTTAAAAGATTTGTGAAGGGTGTTTTTATATATGCTGAGCACTGTACCTATTTAATAAATAGATAAATAAATAAATAAATAAAAATGTACGTTTAAGATGCTAAAAGTACCATCCTCCACAGTTTCATATTTATATAGTTTAGGCAGAAACAAAGTGTGGACTGAGTGCCACAATATGGGTTAAAAAAGTACACAATTGAATAGTAATTGAAAAGCAACAAATCAGTTTTATGTGTTTTCTTTTTGGTGATATTCAAAACGATTATGAGTGTATTGTTTTGAATGTTCTTATAATATCCTTGAATCATTAATGTAATTTCCGTATTTATTTATTTATTTCCGTATTATTTTTTATAGTTTATAGTTTTATTGTATTTTATCATTTTTTCCATTTCTGCAACTTCTGGATTCCGATGTTTGGTAGTTTTGTGTAGCCAATGTGGATAACCCTATATACCCTATATAACCCTATATACCATTCATCTGTATGTAAATTTGGAGACTGCAATAAATAACTAAAAGGAAAAAAATAAAAACATTTCTTTCTTTCTTTTTTTTTTTTGCTTTTAAATGTTTTACTTTTATGTTGGTGAAAAGCCAGAGGGAAACTTTTCTTTTGAAATCAACAGATTCAGCCTACTGAAAACTATATGTTATCACGAGCTGCTTATGTGAAAAGATTACAGAGCTGTGGATCAGATTACACATTTATATAATAACAATGCACTCTTTGTTATTGTTAGGATTAACAAAAAGGTTTCTGGCCAACAGGAAAGTAGCAACATTAGAAATACTGCTCGTGTTAGTGTTCATTTCAGGCCCTGTAATCAGATGTACGTCACAGAACAGAGAAAAATCCGACATTATTTCCATTTCATCACAACTTGAAATGATAATTGATTCAGGCTGCACTTCTGTGGTTTATAAAGTAAGGAGACATTAACTCATATTTCAATACGCAGCTAATCTTTCATGTTTTATGAAGAAAATCAATACTGTGAAGGGTATTTCACCACAGTCCAATAAAGATGAGGCGGTACGTCCTTGAGTAGAGCTCAGTTTACCAGGCTGCCACATGAAAAAGCAGGAACTTTAACTTTTCGACTGTGTTGGAAGCCTGAATCCATTCTCCTCAGACTAATAGTGATTTTTTACCTAAATACTTATCATTTACTCACTCTCAAGTATAGTTCCTTTATGAGTATCTATTCTGAATGGAAAGAAGATATCTTGAAGAATGTTGGAAGCCGGTAACCATTGACAGCCATAGTAAAAAAAATGTCAATGACAGTTTTCAACATTCTTCAAAATATCTTCTTTTGTGCTTAATGAAAACAATGGGATACCAACAGAACTTTCATTTTTAGGTGAATTATCCCTTTAACTTGTGATGTGACTTGATCTCTTTGTTTGCTCTTTCTTCCCACTTTCCTCTCTCTATTTTTCAGTCTCTTGCTTTTACTTCTCTCCCGCTGGCCAAGCTTTGTCTGTTGCTCTGGAAACCTGCTTTCCGCCTGTAATGTTGCAATGACCTTTGCACATTGTTGCATTTGTTTCCACTACTTGCACTGGCTTTGTCTCACTCTCTCTTTCATTCGTTCTCTTCCTAAAGATAAAGCCCACTGTTATGCCTGTTGAATGACTCTTTTTTTTTTTTTCTTTTCAGCAGATCTCTTCTACAGCAAAATGTCCAATCTTGTCTCTTATGCACTCTCTTTCTCCTTCACTCTTTTCTTTTTTTATTTTTGATTCAGCAAAGCATGAAAAGCAGGCCTGATCCTGTGTGGAATTTGCTGTGAAGGATAGAGAGGGACTAAAGGAGTGTGTCCGAAGGGAAAAGGAAGTAAATCTAATCTTAGTGAAAAAGTGAAGCTGGTTATAGAGTGGAACAGTCAAGAGAGAATGATAGGATTGTACGATGCACTTGAATGTGACTGATAATAGTTACAGATTTAATCCTCTGAGAAAACATTTAAATAAAATTGAAAACTGAGGGAGAGTAGAGATAGAAGTGTTGTGGCATTTAAGCATTTTATTTTATTTTAAATTATAAAAGTATGAAATTTGAAACTGAAATATGAAGCAAATCACGGTTTTATGCTTAAGAAACTGATGATTTTGGGATTTCTCATTCACACACATACACTAGGCATATTTTAGTTTATTCAATTCACCTGTACCGAATGTCTTTTGACTGTGGGGGAAACTAGCACCCGGAGGAAACCCACGCAAACATGGCGAGAACATGAAAACTCCACTCAGAAATGCCAACTGACCCAGCCGAGGCTCAAACCAGCGACCTTCTTGCTGTGAGGTGACAGTGCTAACCATTGCACCACCGTGTCACCCTTAATACTTTGTATATTAGAAAAAAAACAAATATTTGATTCCATTTTATATAACAGAATGTGAATCTACCGTTTATTTATGTTACTTATAAGTTATAAGGTGTGTTAAGCTAAGGATTAGGGGTAGGTTATGAACTAGCAGTTATTACAGAGTTATATAGGCTAAATACAACAATAAGTGAAAGTATGCACGTTGGAAAGAGTATTGTAAAATAACAAGCTGATTATTTTAGACCTATTTCATAACGTGGTTTTCTTTCACTCTTTTTTTTTACTATTTTAAATGTTTCCCTTTATTTTAAATATTAAAATAAATATTATAAAAAGATTAAAACAAGCTTTTGATTTAGGATTGAGGAAAAATCTGTTTTAAGCCCCGCCCATACTTGATGCTGTTGGATAATTGTCATTGTAGCCGATAAATAGACTCAATATATACTGTGTCAGGGTGGCATGGTAGTTACCATGCTTGCCTTATAGCAAGAGGGTTGCTGGTTCTCTGGTTACATGTTTTCCCATTTTCTTCTGGGTGCTCCAGTTTCCCTCATAGTACAAAAGTGACATTTAGATGAATTAAATAAACTAAATTAAATTGGCCATAGTGTACGAATTGGAGAGTGTGGGGGTATTTTCTAGTAAAACAACTACCAGAGTAATTATTGGTTCTTTTCATTGTGGCGACCCCTGATAAATCACAGAATAAGCTGAAAGCACTTTTTTTCATCAGGAGTATCTATGGATGTCTGCAACCACCATTCACCTCGATGTTAGAGGGATTTATCATCTAAAATTATAAAATTGACTGTTTGTTCTAGCAGTTTATTATGACCTACAGTATAGTTACATTTGATTGTCAAGTGGTCATGCATGGTTGAGTATATATTTAAAGCAGACTGGTCAAGATAGTATATGAGATGTGAAGAAAATATTGCACTGTAAAAAAAATCTGTAATTTTACGGTTTATTTCCGGCAGCTGGGGTGCCCGAAAAAAAAAAGTAAAACAACGGCCATTAAATTACAGAAATTTACTGTAAAATATCCGAGGTTGAATTACAGAAATTTACCAGAAGTTTAAATGAACGTGAAATTTCTGTAATTTAACGGCTGTTATTTAACTTTTTTTTTCAGCACCCCAGCTGCCGGAAATAAATCGTAAAATTATATATTTTTTTCCAGTGTGGAACAGAACTTGGAAAAATGTTTATACCCAGAACTTTATACTCAAGTGCTCTGCATACAAACTAGAAAGTAAAACGTTAACAAAAATCCCTGCTCTCTCCAATCAAATTCTAAACAAATTAAGAGTGAACTAAGATACAAACAAAAGATTCAAATACATTTTTCAAAAAGCTGGGTTCCATCATAAGGAAGCACTGTTGCCTCACAGCAGAAGGTAGCTGCTTTGAGTCCCGGCTAAACCAGGCAAGTAGATATCGCTGCAGGTATCGCGTGAGGTTGGGTTTAGAGTTAGAGTATGTGTAGACATTCATAAAACACAATAGCTTGGACTCTGTCATGTAGAAGAAATTAAGTAAACTAAAACTCCAGGAGGTTTTTACAGCCAACTTGGATCCTGGAGCCATTTGGAGTTGGCTCCGACCTCCGTTTATACCCTTCTCAAACCAAGCGGTTGAGAGTTTACATGTTCCCTCCATGTTTGCGTAGGTTTCCTCTAGGTGCTTTGGTTTACACCACAGTCAAAGACATGAGGTGTAGGTGAATTGGCCATAGTTGTGTGCGAATGAGAAAGTGTATGGGTGTTTCCCAGCACTGATGGTTCACAAGGTAGTGTGCTATCTGCTAGCTAGTTTGTTTTTTCAAACATCTGATGGTAAAACTTATGCCGAATTAATTGGTTGTTCATTCCACTGTGGCAACCACTGATAAAGCGAGGCCAAATGTGGGCCAAACATGGCCCTGGTTTGGAGGTGGTACCGTCTATAGGGCGTGACACAATACTTGGGCCAGATGGTAATAATTGATATGTGGGTCATGTAAGTTTGGCCTATCTTAACCCACATTTAAAATACATTTATTTTCAAAAAAAGAAAGAAAGCAAAAGCTGATTGTGTGGGCCAGAGCTATGTGTGGGTAGTAGTTTGGGTGGGACTTTGCTCCATCTCATGATCACATGCACAGAATCTGGCTTCAGATAACATTCACAACCCACAATAGGCTGGACTCAATGTCATGCACAACACATTAAATAAATGAAAACTCCAGGAGAATTGTACAGCCCACTTGGAGCTCAAGTTCCAACGACTTGAAGCTGACCAGCCCATTTGGTGCTGGCTCCGACCTCTGTTTATACCCTTCTCCAACCAGACAAACTTTTTTCATGAGTTTGCATGTTCTCTCCATGTTTGCGTGGGTCTCCTCTGGGTGCTTCAGTTTACCCCACAGTCCAATGATGCCAGGTATAGGTGAATTGGCCATAGTTTATGAGAAATGAGAAAGTGTATGGGTGTTTCCCAGCACTGTGGGTTCACAAGTTAGTGTGCTATCTGCTAGCTAGTGTGTTTTTTCAAACGTCTGCTGGTAAAACTTGCCATGATTAATTGGTTGTTCATTTCACAGAGAAGTTTAAAATGATTGAACCCTCACTTTCCTTTGACTTAGTCCCTGCTTTATTAGCGTGGACTAAAAACAAACAAAAAATTCAAATACATTTTTCAAAAAGCTGGGTTCCATCATAAGAAATCACTGTCGCCTCACAGCAGAAGGTAGCTGCTTTGAGTCCCGGCTAAACCAGGCAAGTAGATATCGCTGCAGGTATCGCGTGAGGTTGGGTTTAGAGTTAGGGTATGTGTAGACATTCATAAAACACAATAGCTTGGACTCTGTCATGTACAAGAATTTAAATAAACTAAAACGCCAGGAGGTTTGTACTGCCAACTTGAATCCTGGAGCAGTTTGGAGCTGGCTCCAATTTGCCATGATTAATTGGTTGTTCATTTCACTGTGGTGACCACTATTAAAGCAGGGACTAAGTCAAAAGGAAAGTGAGTAAGTGAGGGTTCAATCATTTTAAACTTCTCTTCGTTCAAATTAATTAACAGTATTTCCGTATTTTATGATTCACAAGTGTTTTCTGTTTATTTACGGTTGTGAATTGCATTATTGGACCTTGATCTCTGCGCTGTCGACTTTCGATATTGAAAATTCAACTTTACCTTTTAATACAGTGAGTTTTATTGACATTTTAGTAGTTTGAAATAATCTAATATACCATAAATATAAATAATATGTAGAGAAAAATCTGTACTATCAGTTTATTACAGTTGGAAAAATGTACTGGCAGTTTATTACAAGATTGTTGTACCATAATATAAAATGCCAACCCAGACAATAAATCACTTTAAACTATTAAAAATGTTAATAAAATTCCAATTTTATTGGAGGATAGTAAGGCACGCCACAGTCAATACAGGAGCAAACAGATGAATACAGGCTATCCAGAGTCATAGTCAAAAAACAGGCAGATGGTCAAAAGGCAAGCAGCAGACAGAAATAAACAATAAAACAAAGCGAGGTTTAAACACGGATGGCAAGGAAAATGCATTGTAATGTCACAAACAGGTAAACAAGACTCAGCAAAGTCTGTTTATTAGTGTGCTGTATAAATATTCTGTGTAATTAGTCCTGAACTGCTTCAGCTGTGTCTGTTTGCAATCATGGGGATCTAGGCCAGGTGTGTGAGTGATGCATGACTGGATATGTAGTCCTAATGCTGGCAGATTTTTAGTTCTTGTAAATGTGAAGGTTCTCCAGCGATCTATGATGGTTAGATCGCTGGTGATTGGGACAATTATATAATTAAAACGAATTATTTTAATTATTTATAAAGAAAAATGTACTGGCAGTTTATTACAAGATTGTTGTACCATAATGTAAAACACCAACCCAGACAATAAATCACTTTAAACTATTAACAATGTTAATAAAATTCCAATTTTCATAGTTCAGAAGGATCAAGGTCCCATAATGCAATTCAAAAGTATAAATAAATGTGGGAAAAAAACATATATCACAAAATACGGAAACCTGCGAAATTACAGATTTGTGTTTTACAGTGTATGTGCAAATGTAATTTTTTTCTGAAAAAAATATTACTTTTAGTGGTTATTTGACACAAAAATTCTAAGAACATTGTGTGATATTATGTTTATGTGCCTCTAATTGGGTCTTCAAGAGTTTAGGTGGGACTTTGCTCTGTCTAATGATCATTACAAAAATCTCGCTTCAGAACACAGCATTGGCACAAGATGGCAGTGGCCATACCTGAAAATTCATTGGAAATACATCATCCATCTTCTTTTACAGAATATAGGTTTTACTGCACCACCTTACTTCACATCCAATATACATTTTAAGATGTTGTGCGGCAACTAACCACAAATAATTAGCATTTGCTCTAGACATACACAGACAAAACAGAACATTTTTAGTGTTTTCGGTGTGATCACAATAGCTGGATATTTATAAAAGCCTGAAATGACTAAAACCCTGCCAAGATTCAAAAATGTGCAAGGCCACAGCTAAGAAAGAGGAAGAAACGCACATGCCTTTGAATACCAGTGTGATGTTTTGCATACTCAAAAGTATATTTCAGTAATTTACTTTCAGCAATGCCATCAATATGATTTACCTAATTAAATGCTGATTTAATTGAGGAGGCAAGAAACATATGAACACCCATGAGTACTTATGCATGCACACACACACACACCCACAGCTGTTGAGGGCCAGAGCGGCTCTGATCACTCTCACAATGTCAGAATGCAGGGAAGCGACACAAACTGGCATTCCGCTCATTCCCTTACTAAAGCACATAATCTATCCATCTCTCCCTTGCTCCCCATCTATCCCTCCTGCTACCTCAGTTACTAGTGTCACGCACATAAATCCTCCCCCAGATCCACACACACACGCACACTCCTGAAGAATGGCAGGACACTCTCAGTACTGTCCTCTCCGGTGTCCTCTTTCAAAATGGCTGGCCGTCTCGGGGGCCCGGGGGTTGAAGAGCTTCTTTAAAGTGTCATAAGAGAGGAAAAAGACAGGAGTGATTCAGGGAGACACTAAAGTGTGTGTGTGTGTGTTTTGTGAAATGAGATCAGCCACATTTGGTGTCTGAGGCTCAAAGGAATTTAAGACATTTGACTTTGTCCTGCGTGTGCGTGTGATGTTGAAAGACAGTGACAATGACAGAGGGAGATTCCTTCTGGTGTTATGTTATAATCACATCACATCACTGCTAAATATCTGGCGAAAATGACAGCCATAGTATGAAAGTCAGACAGACTATATTAGTGGTGGGTGTGATACATTATGGAGTTGGATACACTGATAAATTATATATAAAATAATCAATTTATAATTTTTAATAATCATATTTTTATAAATTATTGTAGCGTGAAGTGGACGCTAACAAGGGAGTGCAGACCCAAATGCAGGTTTATTATGGAGAGGATAGTTAGGCAAGCCACAGTCAATACAGGAGCAAACAGATGAATACAGGCTCTCCAGAGTCATAGTCAATAAACAGGCAGATGGTCAAAAGGCAGGCAGTAGACAGGAATGAACAATAAAACAAAGCAAGGTTCAAACACGGATGGCAAGTAAAATGCTTCGAAATGTCACAAACAGGTAAACAAGACTCAGCAAAGTCTGTTTATTAGTGTGCTGTATAAATAGTCTGTATAATTAGTCCTGAACAGCTCCAGCTGTGTCTGTTTGCAATCATGGGGATCTAGGCCAGGTGTGTGAGTGGTGCATGACTGGATATGTAGTCCTTATGCTGGCAGATTTGTAGTTTTTGTAAATGTGAATGCTCTCCAGCGATCTATGATGGTTAGATTGCTGGTGATCGTGACAATTATATAATTAAAACGAATTATTTTAATTATTTATAAACTGATTTCATAATTAAATAACTTTGTATAATTATTATAATATCTCATGTAATGTCATTAAATATATATATATATATATATATATATATATATATATATATATATATATATATATATATATATATATAAATATATATATATATATATATATATATATATATATATATATATATATATATATATATATATATATATATATTCAATATTAATATTTGTTATAATTACTATTATTTTAAAATATTTTTATTATTATAAATAGCAGAATATAATGTATTTTTCCAGACTTTCTTCTTAAATGTAGTGGAATTTAAATATATTAGTACGGTGAAGTAAAGGACCCCAAAATAAATAGCTAAATATAAAATTTCAATTTTAGGGATGTTGCACAACATGAAAGACGAGAAAGAAAATGACATCAAAGATTTATTGGGGTTTGAATTCGGAAGCTGATAAGGCCAAAATAACAAATAAAAATTGCTTTATTTTAAATCTCTAACTTACCTGATGGCTGCATGGTGCCACAGTGGGTAGCACAATTGCCTCACAGCAAGAAGGTCGCTAGTTCGAGCCTCGGCTGGGTCAGTTGGTGTTTCTGTGTGGAGTTTACATGTTCTCCCTTTGTTCACATGGGTTTCCTCGGGGTGCTCTGGTTTCCCCCCACACTCCAAAGACATGTGGTATAGGTGAATTGGGTAAGCTAAATTGTCCATAGTGTATGATTGTGTTTGGATGTTTCCCAGTGCTGGGTTGCCACTGTAAGGGCATCCGCTGTGTGTAAGCTCAGCTTGCATCATAAAGGCTGCATTTAGATACTATTGAATTTTTTGGGGCCCCTGACATAATTGAGTTGTGGTCTGTTGTATTTGCAGCACATTTCTGTATTTGCATGTGTTGTGAGAGTTTGAGAATTTCTCATGTGTTGTGAGTGTGATGAAGATATACATGCAACATAAAACAAATTAAATCCTGTATGTTGTGTATAGTAAGTGCACACTTTAGCATTGACTTCATTTGCACAGCATTTTAATACAGAAAATGAAAAATCTGTCATCATTTACTCACCCTTCACTTGTTCAAAACCAAAGCCGTGTCTCATTTCAGAAGCTGTATCCCCTGTAGGATGTATTCGAAGGGCACTGCGTCATCGCGGTGCAACAAAGGCGGTCTCATTTTAAAAAAATTCGAAGGCTCCTTCAAATGCAGCCTCCAAATGCGTCCTTCATTTCCCAGGTAATGAAGAACACAACTGGTGAATCCTTTGCGGCCTTGAACATCCCAAGATCCATTGCGCACTGATAATAGCATGATGTTTTTAAAAGATAACGGATATCTGGATTAAATGTATGAATTAGGTTTACTTTACTTGGATATCTAAACACATGTTAAAAAAACAAAAAGAGTATGACATGCCTTACTAAAAAATGATTTTACAGACAGTTTGCATTGTGTGTACATGTATGGATTAAAGGAAATATATTTCCAGCTTTTATAAACCTTGCTTTGTCTTCAGATCGCTTAAAATAAGTTTTAAAATCACTGAAAAAAGTCACATTTTATTACTTATTAACGGCAGCTGTGATGATGAGATGTCCTCTGTAGGCGAGATCATCTCATTTCAAAATGGTTGGTTCGTCCTGTGAGGACTTCGAAAGACTCACCTTTGAAGTCTGCATCCTTCACAGGATGCAGCCTCTGAAATGAGACACACGACAAGACTGCTGAACACTAAAGAAGATATTTTGAAAAATGCTTGATGCTGGGGCTGCGCCCGAAATCACCTACTACTCAGTAGGTACTGCATTTGAATTTAAACATACTACTCGGCCGTTAGAAAAGTTTGTTCTATACAGTGTGAATGTGAGCAGTATGAATGGAATTCAGACGTACTACATCGGCCATTTTGTCATGATCACGTGACCTACCCACGTCAGTTGCATTGCTTCACTCCCATTAATGAATTCTCTCGCAGGGCATCATGGGATAGCGCACCGTGCATGAGATGTGCACTTCAGAATCTTGTCGGAAGTGGTAGATCACTCGGAAGTGGTAGTACTTCTCGCATACTGATTTTCGAATTCAATGAATTCGCACATACTATTCGGCACGCATACTGATTTTAGCTTACTATATCGAATGGAAGTATGCGGTTTCGGACGCAGTCATAGTATTTTTTTCCTTCTATGGAAGCATTCTTTAAAATGTCTACTTTTGTGATTAACAGATAAAAGAAACTCAAAAAGATTTAAAAGATCACGAGGTAAATAAAAATGATGTTATATTTTTATTTTTGGATGAACTATCCTCTTAAGTACTTTGAGCTCCACTGTCCATAATAAAACATCACACAGCATCTTTAAAATGCAGCAATTAAGGCACAAAATTAAAAAAAGTGGATGTGAACAGTCAAACACTTCCAACTAGTGCTTATTTATACACTGTAAAACCCAAAAAGTTCAGGTAACTCAAACCGCTTGAGGAAACCGATTCCAACAAACTATTTAAGTTTAAAAAGTAATCCTAATGAGTACTGTGAACTTAATCCATTTGAGTAAACAAAGCAATTTGAGCACAGTAAAATCCAATAAATGAAGAGAACTCAAACCAACTGAGTACTGTAAAACCCAATTCAATTCAATTCAATTCACCTTTATTTGTATAGCGCTTATACAATGTAGATTGTGTCAAAGCAGCTTCACATAAAAGGTCATAGTGAATAGGAACAGTGTAGTTCAGTTTGTAGTGTTTAAGTTCAGTTCAGTTTAGCTCAGTTCAGTGTGGTTTAATAATCACTACTGAGAGTCCAAATACTGAAGAGCAAATCCAACGATGCGCAGCTCTACAGATCCTGAACCATGCAAGCCAGTGGCGACAGCGGAGAGGGAAAAAAAACTTCACTAAATGGCGAAAGTGAAGAAAAAAAACCTTGAGAGAAACCAGACTCAGTGGGGCACGACCATTTTAATTTCTCTGCTGACCAAACGTCTTGTGCAGAGCTGCAGTCTCAGTGGCGGAGGCTGGCCTCAGCGAAGACTCGTCTGTCTCTGGAGCGTCACAGGAATCAGTCTCATGTTCCACTCCTCCATGACCACCACAGTAGCTGCTCAGGATACGGCCTGGTCCAGGATATGGAAACCTTGGGATCATCTCGTCGTTGGTCTTGGATCGAATCAGTGACTTCTGCATAGTCTGAGGGCCTCGGGAAGAGTATCCCCAGGTGAAAATGGAGAATAAAGAGAATAATTAGCGTAGCTGCTGTTCATAGTGTATATAAACAAGATGCAGAACCTGTGTGGGAACCCGCTAAGTGGTGCATTGAGTGTATGCTTTACTAAACAGATAGGTAACCCAGTAATCTAATCTATATGAGTACTGTGAACTTACTCCATTTAAGTTGAAGTAATGAGGTATTTAGATAACTCATTAACACTGAGTTCAAAACTCTTTTCAAATGAGTAGAATTAACTTTCAGTCAATTCTGCGCTAGCTACACTCATTTCATTTGATAAAGTGGACTGTTGGGTTTTACAGTGTACAGACCGACATCAAAAACAACAACAAAGCGGATTAATCCAGTACCATCATGTGTAAACAAACCTGTCGTTAACACTGAGATTGGATTCCTTTAGTATTTCTGTGTCAGTTTCATGTCCACAGTGATTATGGGAGAACATTTCATTTGTGTGTTAAACATATTAGTTTGCCTGTTAAAATGCACCGACCATGTTAGGTTCCTCCCTTGAAGCTTGTGTCAGAGGTCACAGGGTCATGTTGCAGCCGCGGGTGGGTGTCTGGGTGGGGGTCAGAAAGGGCGCCAGGGCTCCGATCTCTTTTTTAGGAATTGGGAAAAAAAATGAAGCAGACTCGAGCTCTGCTGCTCCTTCACTGATTTCAGTCAGCTCACATACAGCAGGAGGACAGACGCTTTGATTTTGCTTCAATGATTTCATGGATTTAAAGGCTGATCGGCTTCTGCAAAATCAGTCTTTAGTCAGGAAAGGATGGCAGAAAAGAAATGAAAATCACTGGAAAAGAGGCCGAGCTTCAGTGTGATGAGTTCAAACAGGGTATTACCAGACATATAGTCATTTCCTGAACATTAATCCCACTTATTTGTTGATCCTGTCATTTTTTGTGTGCTGTGTGTGTGTGTATGTTGTTTTCTAAGACTATTTCGCATCAGCATTTATCACATTCACATGCATTAGGAGTCTGTATATCCTCTTTTTGTGCATCAGAATGTTAATGCGCTCATTAATATTGATGTTGTGTTTTATTTCAGATGTTTATGATATTGTTGTTCTGTGTTTCACAGTAAAATCTCCTTGGAAGATGAAAGCAGATGGGTGAGTGTGACCGCAGGTGTTCTTCAGCAGACGGTAATTGTGTTTGTGTCTGTCTGTGTTTTTTGTGTCATGTGGTTAAATCTATTTTGCTCCGGTTGACCACTCACAGCATGTATTTAAAGACACTGGATTTAACGAAGTAGTTCACTGAATATTAAAATGATGTCATTATTTACGTTACCCGTCATGTCCTGTGTGTTTTTTTTACTTTTTTGAAACTCCATAAAAGATTTGGGGCGACACGGTGGCTCAGTGGTTAGCACTGTCGCCTCACAGCAAGAAAGTCACTAGTTCGAGTCCCGACTGGGTCAGATGGAATTCTCTGTGGTTATTAAAAATCCCAGGATGTCCTTCAAAAAAAGAGTAGGGGTTTAACCCCGACATCCTGGCCAAATTTGCCTGACCACTGACCATCATGGCCTCCTAACCAACCCTATATCATAATTGGCTGTCTCCTCTCCACCAATCAGCTGGTGTGTGGTGTGCGGTCTGGCACAAAATGGCTGCCATCGTGTCATCCAGGTGGATGCTACACACTGGTGGTGGATTAGGAGATTCCCCCAATGTGTAAAGCACTTTGAGTTTCTAGAAAAGCGCTATATAAATGTAAGGAATTATTATTATTATTATAATGGGTAATATTTCATGCATGCAAGGATCGCTGGTCTCACTCTCTCGGGCATTTTTTCCTAAAGTGACTACTGTATGCTTAGTGGTTGGCCAGCAGGGTGCAGGAACTACACTTATTACTAAGCCATACTTGCATGCTATTTCAGAGCGAATATTCAGAGTAGCGGTAAACAATATTGGGAGCGCGTCACATGCTGTCATTGTTCAAAAGTGAACCAATGTGAATATAAAACCAACTTGACCTCAGTAAAGCAGGCTAGGCAGAATAGCGCTATTTACAGAGATGTATAGTAACGAAGTAGAACTACTTCACTACTGTACTTAAGTACTAAAAGGCAGTATCTGTACTTTACTGGAGTATTGTTTTTTTCTCCTACTTCCACTTTTACTTAAGTACATATTTTCGATGAGTTTAATACTTTTACTCCGATAGATTTTTTATGAGCTGCATCGTTACTCGTTACTAGAGGTGTCAAAATGGTCGATATCGGTTCAGTAATAGATCATAACGGGTTATTACGTACTGACCTCATTTATCTCCTATGTGCGGTGTCGCAATACTATGGCGAAGGACGGAGGCGCGAGGGCGAGTGAAGGCGGCACAGCACACGATCCGCTATTTCACTACTACAGAGAAATGTTGTGAGACTCCATCTCTGCCTCTCTCACTTTGGACATTTGACCCGCTGGCCTGTTTGTGAGGTAACTTTTGGCTCTTGGCTGTTAAAGCGATACTTGTGGATCCAGATCTGGGCGTGTATGAGGTGCAAGTTTTCTCCACTGTGTCTATTATAGATTACCTGTGATAACCGCGTATTATACATACATAGACTGTAACCGCGGCTGTTCTTCCCGCCATCAGTGAACAACGCTTTCATTTCTAAAGCCGATAGCAGCCCTTTCTGTTGAGAAGGTGAAGACAATAACCAAATAATAACTGCGTTTAAAAAACAGGCGGGAGAATATTTACATTAGTTTATTTGCTATAAATGCTCATGCTGTCTTCTGTGCGTGAGTTTTGTTTGATACATTCAGAAAGTGTTTTCTTTGAGCGGGTCAAATTAAGGGTACAGTTCATATATATTACTGCTGTATTAAAGGACACAATTGTATTACAAGTAACCATTTAACTGTCACACCAAGAAAAAAACCAATAGAATTTTTTTATTTATTGCATTTCTTAACTCCTAATGTCGCTAGTTAACACAATCAATACATTTTCCCCCAACACATCCCATAATTTCTAAAATATCAGCCTCTACCAAATAGTTAAGATGTTGGTTTAAGGTAAAAGTACCAGAATGAATAAATATACTATAAAAATATGAAGAGATTTAAAATAAACAAAACAATATGATGTCTTTTGACTGCATTCTTTAATAACTACATTACACAATACTTGTACTTTTACTTTCAGTACTTGAGTAGTAAATTTTGAAATAAACTACTTGCAATACTTAAGTACAAAAAATGTTGAATACTTTAGTACTTCCACTTAAGTATGGTGCTTAAAGAGCACTTTTACTTCTACTCAAGTCACTTTTTGATAGAGTACTTGTACTTTTACTTAAGTCTGGGTCTCTAGTACTTTATACATCTCTGGCTATTTATTGATGTTTTGTTGTTAAACTAAATAAAAATCTACATTATCGATGATGTAAAAGGACCTTATAAAACTGAAAATAGTCACATCAGTCGTTCACTATTAGATTTACGTGACTGAATAACACTTCAGTGCATATAACTCATTCATAACAACACAATCTACATCAGCTCCACGTGACTAAAATAGTTTTAAAACTTATCATTACCTGTCTAAAAGAAATACTTCAGCCATGGTGTCATCCTTTCTCCAGCGTGTAAAGGTAACTCCAATATTGAATTAGGATTCAGCATTTGTTTTTACTGCTGTCACTCGTGTCTATTGGAATTTGAAGAGACTTTCAACCAGCACAACAAAAGCTGTTTCTGAAGACAATCACCTACTGCACCTTTAAAGGGATAGTTCACCCAGAAATTATTAATTAATTATAAATTATAATAAATTATAACACACACACACACATACACATATATATATATATATATATATATATATACATATATATATGTATATACATATACATACATATATCTTTTGTAAAAATACATCTACTTAAGAACAAAGTTACCTACATTTTGGATGACTTGATGGTGAGTACATTAACAGGAAATTAAAATTTACGGGTGAACTATCCCTTTAAACATCTTCAGGACAACATGGCAAAATAAAGGTTCACTTTAACTTCACTGTGTTCCAGACAATTCCTTTATGTTGTTTTAAAAATAGTGTTTTTCAACTCATTTTACATAAGTAGTTTAAACAAGCAGCAAATTTATTTTTAGAGTGTTGAAGATATTGAGATGTAAAAAAAACATATTTCAAAGTTTCTGAAAATGAGTTTAATTTAAACATTTAAAAGAAGTCCAGAAATTTGTGAATAAAACAAACAAATAAAAAATAGGGGGTAAAAATGGATTTTAGTATAATAAATATAAAAATAATATCAACAAATCAATAATTAATAAATGGATGGATGGATTTCGTAGGGCCCTACAAATAGTTACAGGCAACAACAAAAAAACAGACACTTATTGTAAAACCTGTTGTGTGGAATTCGAGCAAAAGATTTCAAATGTGTTTTTGGGGATGAAAATCTTAAAATCTTTCTATGTTGCATTCATGAGAATAAATCATTCGACTTTGTTCTTAAACTTAATCTGATCTGTATCTGATTGATCAGAATCACAAGGTCAGTTTGCTGACTTGATGATCTCTGTGCTGCATTCAGAGTGGTTGTGCTGCATTCGGAGTGAATGGTTGGGATCACTATAGTGAAGGGTTGTTCTAAATCTTCTATAAATTTCTCAAACTTGAACACTTCAAAAGTTGAGTGGAAGAATCGATGGAAAGTTTTTTTATTCTCTTGGATCTTTATGCATGTTTAATTTACGATGCAAATGACACAAGATAATAAAGTGGTTTGATCCGAGAAATAGTCCCCCCCCACCCCACCCTACATCCATTTGAAGCTCTCACTCTGGAAAGTAAATACTTCAAAGGGACTAGGACATACTGTTGAGCCCTTCAATATGGAACCCAGCCATGATGTTCACCAAGAGGATCAGTAAATCAGTGTTTTGTTGTTAACTAAAACTAATTAAAATCCCTATCAGTGGCAGATGAAAAAAGATTCATATTAAATTAAAGTTTAAAGGTCTATTTCAGCCCAAAAATGAAAATCTGATAGTAAAAATATGTATAAGATGTACTTTATTTCTACATTGAAGATGTTCTTCTGCCAAAACTGTGGCGATTCTTAAAATGCAAGTCAATGGCTATCACCATTTTGAGAGGAAAAAAACAACCTTTATTTCCTGGAGCTTCCGATGATACTGTGATGAAGTGTCGTCACATAATTTCTAACTTCCATCCAATACCTTAAAAACTTTGACATTTAGTACCATTTTTGATACCATAAGAACACATTGCAAAGCATTCAGCAGATAAAATCTGAATTCTAACCAAAAGCTTATTCTAAAGCTTACAGTTTTTTGGTTTGTGTTTCAGTATCATTCACATATTAAGATCCCAAACAATTTGAACATGATAACAATGAGATTTGTAATTATAAGTATTAATGTAATGGTGTATTTTAACATATATGCCAACCCTCTTTTAAACAGCAATTTCACAATTCAAACTACTATATAAAGATCAAAACCTCATTCAAGACAAGTTAACTGTCAGTCAAACGTGAATGTGCTTTGCCAAAAGTCTGGATTAAAGGTAATATTAATGTACTAAATAAATAAATAAGGTAATAAATAATCATTTTACCTTCCTCATTATCCTTTTCATTCACAAGACTTCTATGTATCATCAGCAGCCAAAGATATACACTTGTATTGCCTGTAAAAATTTTTGACTCCCAAAATCTTAGTAGATGGTAACCATTTATCAACTGAAGAACTCATAATAGTTTAACTAATGTGTATTGTTCAAATTGACTACCCTTTTGTTGTGTTAGTGGCTGTTTTGGCCCCTTTGACCATTATTATGACTATTTTTGATTGCAAAGCCTTGACACCATATAATTATGCATTCTTGATTGGTGTTTTTTTCTGATGGGTCGAGCTAAAATTTGTCATTTTTACTGTTGATCATCAGTTGGGACCATTAACCCTTTAGATAGGCCTGTGCAAAAAAGTTTCTGCCTTTTATATGGAGTTCTATAAAACAGCAAATTATAGTGTGCGTGCATAAATACACCTTATACACATTTATACACATATCAAGTTAAGTATGCTACCACACAGTACACACTTACCTGTTACAGCACATTCACTCCTTATAAAAGCCAGAAACTAAGCTGTTTCATGCACAAACTTTGCATTGTAACTGATGAACAACAGTTAATGACAAATACTACCTCTTTCCAACAAGGAAAACCACCAACAATCAAAAATGCATTGATTATATAGTGTCATGCATGGCTTTGCAAAAAAATGTCATTAGAATTTAAGTCAATGGGGCAAAAAACAGCCACTAACAAAACGAAAGGTGGTACATTTGTCCATGGTGTATTGTTCAGTTTTTGATTCAAAAAATTCATTTTTTTCCCTTTTCCAACATAGGTGCCAAAATAAGGTTTGGCACCAAAAATTATTCCATTTGCTGAAAGCTGTGGCCAAATTAAGATGCAAAAACTCCACAGAGTGGATGAAAACATCCCCAACAGCTCACAAGGGCTAAACATCTTGTAATAAATAAAATATTAATAATAAATATTAGATAATGTTCTACTGAAGAATCAAAGATGAAAAAAGAGGGTCTTGTGCTCATTTCCATTCACATTTAACACGTTTGACAAATTAATAGTATAATCCATCAGAAAGCAGCACATCCAAAAAAGCAGTCCAAAAATCTCACTTGCAAAATCCTAGCAATCTTACTTTATTTTAATTGTACAAAGTGCAAAACAGTGCTCTGTGCATGTTGATTTTTGCTAGTATCTCGGCAAGTATAAGCCTAAACCTTTTTAGGATACACACTGCAAATGCATTTCAAAACGAGCTTCCGATTTGCCTTCTGATGTTAGTACTACTGAAGAAGAAAACAGTCAGCTATATCTTTTACTGCTGATGGCCTGAGGGTGAATAAAAAAGTGTAAAGAGCAACTAATGCATTATTTGTAAATGCGTTGTTTATAATCCTCAGAAGAAAGATAGGTTTGAAACAACATGAGAGTGAAGAAATGTGTAAAACAGTTTTGGGGAAACTTAAACTATCCCTTTTAGGTTCCACTCACAGACTCTTTAATCATCTTGCTGGCTTCATTCCAGGGTTGCCAAGTCCACAATTTTCCTGCAGAATTGGGCGGTTTTTTTTATTCAGCGGATTAAAGCTTTGACATTTTTTATGGATTATATTTATGCTTGTTTTGTAATATTTAACCAAACTTACATTTTTACAAACAATAAAATTAATGATAAAAAATTTTTAGAGACTGCTGTGTTGTCAACAGTGCTTAATTTGTAAATGGATAATATCTGGAGCAAAACCTCTGACTTTACGTACGCCACACAATTTCAGTTTTCCAGAAACATGACGTTACAAAGCCATTATACGAAAAAATTGATCAGAATGGTCTTTAATTATTTTGTGCAAAGTAACATTAGGGTCAACAATGGGTAAAAAAACCCCCAAACAAACATGTATCTACAAACATAAATCATATGAAACATCAGTTTACTAACACCACTGACATTCAGCTCACTTCACTATTATGTGTCAAGCAAAAATGATTGGAAGAGTGACAAGAAGATCAGATCGCTTTGCTTCTGCCTCCTGCTAACCTGATCCAGGGGCGCAGTTTCATCTTCTCTTGATCAGGCTAATTATCAGATTTACTCGTGGTTTAAAAAAATAATATATGTTTGACTGCCTCTGGCATTTTGAAAATACAAATATTATTTAGGTAGGCCACTATGGCATCGTTTATTTCCGCTGCTCACTGCATGCGAAACAATAATCACCAACCATTCATTCATTTTCTATTCGGCTGTGTCCATTTATTAATCTGGGGTCGCCACAGCGGAATGAACCGGCAACTTATCCAGCATGTTTTACGCAGCAGATGCCCTTTCAGCTGCAACCCATCACTGGGAAACCTCCATACACACTCATTCACACACAAACACTACTGACAATTTTAGCTGACCCAATTCACCTATACCATGTCTTTGGACTTGTGGGGGAAACCAGAGCACCCAAAGAAAACTCACGCCAACACGGGGAGAACATGCAAACTCCACACAGGGCTCGAACCACCGACCTTCTTTCTATGAGGCAATTGTGCTACCCACTGCACCACCGTGCTGCCTGATCACCAACCAATGAGAGTGATTGTTAACGTAAAAAAGCTGATTGGTCGAAAGTGACTACCTTTATGTGTGTGCGCGCTCACACAATACACACTGCCTCGCACGCGGTTCTTCACTCGGGCTTATACGGTTTCTTACCGTCTCTCTCTCTCTCAAACACATGCAGGTATTCACCACGCAAAGGTTATTGCTGGATCGGTTAAAATAATCGGAATGCAAAACATGAATAGCTGACATTTTCCGGAAAAAGAATCCGGCAAGATACGGCTCAAATTTAGCACTGGTTGTCAAGCCGAGGTAAGATTTTTTTGTGATAACAGAATCTGTATAATTACTATGTTGTTTTCAAAGAAGAACTTGTTTATAATGAATAAAGTGATGCAAAAACCTGCGTTTTATGAATGTTAATTGGCATATTTTGAGTTCTGATATTACTTGGCTAGTTTTGTGCTGTTTTTGACAGGCTAGGATGGTTTTGTTGTGAACACCTGGCAACCCTGCTTCCTTCCCTCATATCGCTGCACAATCCTTCAGGGAATCTGATTCTCTCTCAACATGAAAACAGTGAAGAGACCCTGAAGCAGGACAGAGATCTGCTTTTTGGTTCTCTCTCTCTCCCTCACCGCCTCACGTTCTTTCCCAGCCATGAATAAACATGTTTGTCGTTTATGCTAGCCGAGGAAGTCTGCGGCCAAATTCATTAGCTCCCTTGATACACGCTCATTGTGTTTTCTTAATTAGGGGTTGTGTCTCTTTCCCTCCCTCTTTCCTCCACATCAGACAGAGTTTGGATCTCTCCAAATGACTGTTATTTTCTGCGGTAATAACGGTTGAGTCGGGGTGTGGCCATCAGGTAGGCCCTCCATAGGGTCTATTTCAATCTGTCTCGATGGAAACAGAGCAGGGAGGGTCTAATTCGGCATTGACCGTCTCCGTGATGACATGGCTGTCCCTGCTCCTGCTCCATCCGGCTCCACAGTGAGAGTGAGCGGAGCGGGGGGTTGCTGGGATTTTGGGAATGAGTGTCATTGCAATGCAGTGAGAGCCAGAGCTAAAAATACCTATTGACACATAGACTCCAACAAACATGGTGAGCAGCAAACACCACTCAAAACACACATGGAGGAAATCATGCTTGAAGTGGGTTCTTTTGAGCTGTAAAATCTCTGTGATTTCACTTCTGCAGTGTTTTGAGTTTCCGTGAGGCAATCTGATCACATTATAGGAAACCTATTTTGGTGTTGAGGTGGAAATAATCGCAATCTGTTTGATGATGATGATGATGATGTGTTATGTTGGTACTGTTGTGCGCCAGAATAGTTTGGCCTCTCTGACTTGCCGCACTGAAAGCGGTTTAGATTTGGGTAGAAGACTGGACACTTAATACACCCCATTACCAATGCCAGCACCCAACTCGGAAGCAGACGAGAGACAACTGCCTGCTCGTAAATTACACCAGTGTGTGTGTGTGTGTGTGTGTGTGTGTTACTAAAGCACTGAGTGCACTGAAATAAATATAGGGGAACACCTATCCAAATATATACCGTAAAGACCATAAATCAATTTTAAACTCAAGATCATGAACAAAATCTGGACGTTTGTTTGTGTAGTTGTGTAAGGTCCACTCAACAGAGCACTTCAATCATGAGATCCATCTGTAGGCTAAGCTGGAGGGCTAATTTGATCATTCCTGTTTGATGGATGACACGCAGAAGCTGGTTTTTACAATAAAGTATAGAAGGTATTATTTTTTTGGTAATTGATTAATGATAATTTGGTAATTTGAGTCTATAATTATACTTACTCCCAGGGTTATTTATATGGAAGTTGATATTTAGCCACACCATGTTGGTAACAATAATTTTTACGAGGTGGGTCATTAGCCCAACGCTCAACCTCCAACCTGGAGGACCAGGACATACACACATACACTACTGACTTTTTAGTTTTTTCAATTCACCTATGTCTTTGAACTGTGGGGAAACCGGGGAAACCGGAGCACCCGGAGGAAACCCAAGCAAACACAGGGAGAACATGCAAACTCCAAAGAAATGCCAACTGACCCAGCCAGGCCTCGAACCAGCCACTTTCTTGCTGTGAGGCTACCGTGCCGCCCCCTATAACTATACATCACAGCTTTATTTATTGTAATTGCAACGTTTCTTGTATTTTACCGTTTTTAATGCACCTTTTTTTCAAAATTTTGATTTATTTGTTATTAATGTGACTTAAAGCAAAAGATCACTCAAAAACGACAATTCTGTCATCATTTACTCTCCATCCACTTACTCCAAACCTGTTTGAGTTTATTTCATATTCTGAACACAAAAGAAGATATTTTGAAGGATGTTGGAAACTGGTAACCCATGACTTCCGAAGTTTTTTTCCTACTATGGATGTCAATAGCTACAGTTTTCCAAGATTTTTCAAAATATCTTCTTTTGTGTTCAACACAAATAAGAAACTCATAAAGGAACATCAGCTTCTGGTGAGTAAACTGTCATTTTTTTGGTGAACTATCCCTTTAATGCTTTGCCATTGTAACCGTATATAGGTTTGTGTGGCTTTAAATCACATGCAGTTGAAGTCAAAATTATTAGCCCTCCTGTGATATCTTATCTTTTTCAATTATTTCCCAAATGATGTTTAACAGAGCAAGGGGTTTTACACAGTATTTTATAACATATACTTAGATTATATAATATATATAAATGTATACTTTTTTTTTCTTCTGGAGAAAGTCTTATTTGTGTTATCTCGGCTAAAATAAAAGCAATTTTCGGGGTAAATTTTTTTTTATTTTTTATTTTAAGGTGAATATTATTAGCCTCCTTAAAGCAATATTTTTTTCCCGACTGTCTACTGAACAAAGCACTGTTATACACTGATTTACCTATTTGCCCTAACTCGCCTAACTAACCTAGTTAAGTCTTTAAATGTCACTTTAAGCTGTAAAGAAGTGTCTTGAAAAATATCTAGTAAAATATTATTTACTGTCATCATGGCAAAGATAAAATAAATCAGTTATTAGAAATGAGTTATTAAAACTATTATGTTTAGAAATGTGTTGAAACTTTTTCTTTCTATTAAACAAAAATTGGGGAAAAATATAAAGGGGGTGAATAATTTAGGTAGGCTTATAATTCTGACTTCTGCAACTTCTTGTAACTGCAACATTTATCACACAAATATGTGTTTATTGTTTAGAATTAAAACTTTTATTATGCAACTATAAAATTATTTCTTTTAAATGTGCAAATATTTTCAGAACTGATCACTTAATGTAACAGCACATGCTTGCGATTTGTACTGACTTAAATAACCTTATTACCAGTCTATGAGGAATTGGCAAGTTGATTTCCATCGTGACTAGTATCGTGTAATTAAAACATTATAGCAAATGTGGCTTCATAGTAGTTTTTGTGTAACAGACTTTCCCTTTGTAATTTGAGACAGTATTTACTGCAACTGTGGCTTTTTTTTTTAGCAGTAACAGCATTTGAAAGCTTAATATGACCATTTTTAAGTTTAATTTTTACAACTGTGAATTCAGTCTGCATCATCATTCTAGTCTTTCTTGTAATCACACAATTCCATGTTTATTCTTTCTAACTAATGTTTTAACTGCAACAGTATTTCTGGTAAATTTGGCAATATTTTATAAATTGACTTCATATGACATTATGGTCAACTTTATTATTGTAAACGCAACATATCTTGCAACCGTGGCAGCATGTCTAGTAAATAACCACTTCATGAATGACTTTATGTCACACTATTACAATTTTCCTTTCACAATATTGAGCTTCTCTCTTTTTTTGTAGCTGTAGCTACAGTATATAGCAGAGATGCCCAAACTAGGGCCTGCAGGCCAAAGTTGGCCCATGGTAACCTTTGATTTGGCCCACCATCCCATCTAAGAAGAGATTGAAGGGGATGCATTAGTGATTGTCATTTCAAATCTAATGTAACCTTTTATTTGTTTGTTTTATTATTAAGCTACAAAAAAGCAAACTAAAACTAAATGTTTCATTTTTAAACGGTTTAAATGAATCGGATTTAGTTTAAACTCTACGTAGTCACCCGACGGATAGAGAACAATGTAGAGACTTTGGTGAGCGAATCAAGGCAAAGGTAGATTCTGCCTGACTAGCGTATTCAGCATTGAACTCATTTATTCATTTTCTTTTCGGCTTAGTCCCTTTATTAATCCGGGGTCGCCACAGCAGAATGAACCACCAACTTATCCAGCACGTTTTACGCAGCGGATGCCCTTCCAGCCACAACCCATCTCTGGGAAACATCCACACACACTCACACACTACGGATAATTTAGCCTACCCAATTCACCTGTACCGCATGTCTTTGGACTGTTGGGGAAACCGGAGCACCCGGAGGAAACCCACGCAAACGCAGGGAGAACACGCAAATTCCATTCCATTGGCTCTCCATGATATTTGGTTTTTGGCCCTTCATACGATAGTTTGGGCACTGTTGTTATATAGCTCAGTGTGATTTTATTTGTGTTTTTTTATTTCTCGTAATTAAACATTATTTCAAGCAAATATGGCTTCATGGTTCTTTTGCATAATTAGGATTTTCTAATTTAGAAACTCTGCCATTATAGCATAATTAGACAATATTTACAATGCCTTTTTTAAACTGTGCAGCAACTTTGTCTAACAACAGCACCATCATTCCAGCACATGCAGCCTTTAATATATTATTTGACAGAATTTGACTACTATCTTTACATCATGCAGTAAT